>NW_007216968.1:104085-120505 GCF_000164805.1 Carlito syrichta
GCTCACCACAGCCTTGACCTCCTGGGCTCAGGCCATCCTTCCACCCCAGCCTCCCATATAGCTGAGACTCCATATACCTGCCACCATGCCCATCTAATTGCTTTTGATTTTTTGTAAAGACAAGGTTGCCCAGGCTGTTGCCCAGGCTGGTCTTGACCTCCTGGGCTCAAGTAATCCTCCTGCCTTGGCCTCCCAAAACGTAGGAATTACTGACATGAACCACTGCACATGGCCTAAAAATATATTTTTGACCAAAAAAGCAATCACCCACTAGGACAACATCACAAAGAAGGGCCTAGTGAGCTTCAGTTTCAGGGAAGACTCCATGTTGACAGTGTTTCCATTTCAGAAGAAAAACAAGACTAGAATACCTTCATACTAAAAGTTTAGCAATAAAAGCTTCCCAAAACAAAACTACCACATCTCTTCCACTGTTTTAATCCATCTGTGGAAGTCTGCCTATATGTTTCTGGACACGAGTCACCCACATTACGATCTGAGAGAAACAGTGGTAACTGCAATTTCAGATTTATTATAAATCATAATTATTCTGAACCTGAAGGAGCAACAAGCACCTCGAATTTCCAACCTCAGGATGGCAATGATCTCTATATACATCATGCATGTTGTTGAAGTCCTCATCTGTATCTCCCTTTGATATTAATTTGTAATTAATCTTGCAAGGTTCCTCTTGCTTGTAAGATTTTTAAGACTTTTTTTTCCCCTTCTTCAAGTAATTCATTTCTTGTTACCCTAACTAATTCACCATAGGCTTACTAAATCTTTTTATGTAACAGGATTACAATAGGGATAGTCTACAAATTCAAATAACTTTCTTGCTACAAAAATAAAAGCCAAATTTACAGTTTTCAAGTAAAAAGGTATGAATTATAAGCAAAGGTAACAGCCACTACCCAGCCATCCCATAGAAGACAACAGGCCAAGACACTTGTGGTGCAACAAAGCCCACCCCCCCCCCCTCACCATGGACACAGAGCACAGAGGTGGTCCATAGAATCCTGTCGATCAAGAGAATCCTGTCGATCAAGAGAATCCATATATGCCTCTGGATTCATCTGGCTGAGTGGCCTTGACTTTGAAAAACAGCTATTCAGTTATAACTGCCTGTCAGTCCAACCACTTTATAAACCACTCCTCTCTCATAGTGGAGGCATTTGCTTAAGATCACATCAATATCTCAAGTTTCAAAAGAAGCACTGACATAAAATACAAATTTAACATTAAACAGCTAACACCCCAAAAGAGAAAGTAAAATAATTAATCTTAATTTTTTTTTTTTTTTTGCTACATCCCATGCCTCTGTCATCTACTAACCATAAGAAATTTAGCCCTGACATGTTAAGGTAACATTCACATTCTGCAGACTCAGGAAAAAGATACATTTTAAAGTTTTTTTTAAAAAATGAAAAATCCTATTCTGCAATAGAGATGTTTTACCTAGAATATGTACAAAGAATTTGTTTTTCCAGAATTTTAAAAAAGGAGTTAGCCAGCAACATCCAACAATCAGCCCAAGAAGACACCTGTTTCCTGAAGAGTTCTCCCCCCACCCCCCACTCCCAATAATCATGTCTGGATTCAAGACAAGCTAAAGAGGTCCCTAAAAGGGAGGGGGTGACATGTTACCTGCCATTAGGGTTTCTCTTGGGCACGGGGCTCCTCCTTCATTCCGAGAGCAGAAGCTCTTTTCAGGCATTCTGTTTGCATTGTTTTCCTACTTTATACCAGGGAACAGTGAGGCTGTGTGCAGCTCAACTCATCCACAGGGGGAAGGCCTTGGGAAAAGATGGCAGGGTGGAGGTTATACTTACCCAGATGAGTTAGTGGGAACTGGCTGGAGCTCCAGCAGCCTGTCTTCTAACAGCAATTATGGACAACTGCCCACCTGCACCCACTGCTCTCTCTAGTTTCTCAACTCTAAGGCTCTAAACCTTGGAGAACTTTCAGCCTTGTGCAAAACTGTTGGATACAAATGTATATTTTCACTGCCACATCACTGCAGTTAGCTAACCACCCTGCACTTTTCCTGCCAAACAGAATGGTGAGGCAGGACTAACAGCTACACTGGGGGACATCCCCCGCCTCACCCCAACATGACCCCACTCATTCCAGGCAGGACTTCCAGTCAGAGCCAAAGTCCCCAGGTGTCCCTGGGTTCCAAGTCCAGCCAGATGCCATGTGACAATGGTGTTCCATGAATGCCCACAGTTAACAATGCTAGTCTAAAACATTGATTAAGTATCTTTAAGTAATGTAGTTACTCAGTCTTTTCAACCTTCCACAAATAACTCAGGGCAATTGAGCATCATTATCCCCACAGGATGAACAAGAAAGCAGAGAGCAATCCCACACCTTGGCCAGGTAACATAATAGTCAGTGGGTCGTCCAACTTGAGGCCATCAGACCACGGCCACTACCTCCCCGTCTACACCCATTGTGAAGCCTCCCCTGCAGACATTCAGTTCCACCTGCTGCCTGACTGGATAGACACATATGGTTTTGTCTTTGAGTGCGATAAAGCAATTCTTAAATCTCAGCTTTTCACGGTGAGGATCAGTAATGGAGGGCCGTGAGGGAGCTCCACAGACAGCTTGCACCCTGAAGTGGGCACGACCTGCACCAAGGTGCCATCTATCAGGTCTAGGTCTTGACTCGTGGCTGGTAGGAAACTGTCCCTTCCCGAAGATGCACCAACATGACAACCACATAGATAAATAAACATTTTCTACCCAAGAGCCTCCTGAGGCTCCACCTGAAGCCCCACCCCCTCACCTCATTGTGGGCTGAATGCCTGTGTCCCCCAAATCCATATGCTGAAGCCCGTAAACCCCAGTGTGAAAATATTAGGAAGTGTGATCACTGGAGGTAATTAGATTTAGATGAGGTCATGGGGATAGGCCCGGTCATATGACAGGACCAGTGTCCTTAAATGAAGAGAAAACACCAAAACTGCTTCTCCCTCCACCATGTGAAGACACAGGAGAAAGCAGCCATCTGCAAGCCAGGAAGTAAGCCCTCATCAGAGCCTGATCATGCCAGCACCCTGATCTAGGACTTCCAGCCTCCAGAACTATGAGAAATAAATGTCTTGTTTCAGTCACTCAGTCACTGGCATTTTGGTACAGTAGCTCCAGCTAAGACATCCTCCCTGGGCCCACGTGACATCCACCATGCCAATCACCAATCCTAAAAGAAATCAGAAAAAAAAAATCCATCCTTCTCTTCTGCCCATTGGTTGCCCAGAGTTGCAAGACAAATCGCTCCAGCAGTATGGGACAGATATCGCCTTAAATTTCCGCTCTCCAGTCTCAAAAAGAAAACAGGTCTAATCACAAAGGCCACAAATGTCCTCTCTTTCTCCCATTTTGCTTGCTTTTTCCCCTTTGGCCATCTCCACGCATCCCTCTCAGCCTTTTCCCAGCTCAGCGTGCCCCTCCCCCTTGCAGCCAGGTCCTTCAGACACACTGTACACAGCAGCATTATCTCAGCCCAACAATCTCTCTCTCACTAGGGCTGGTTTCCTCAGAGCACCCACTGTGCTAAGTCTCCCTTATTTGAAAACGGCCTTCCTTAGACATCTTCCTTCCCTCCCAGTTTCTTCAGAGATGTCTCGGGTTCAGAGATAGTCCTCCACTTCCTCACTTCTCATTCTCACCACCATCCATGACCACTGCTGCATCATCATACCTCCTCACCATTGCCAAGAGACTGGCAATGATTGTATCATCAAGACCCCCACAGGCATGAAGAGGGTTGAGCTCCTTGCTGAGGACAGGCACTCTGGAGCTTGTCATGTCAGACAGAAGCCCGGGAGGTCTAACCCCAGTGCACTCACTCCTCAATGCTATACCATGCCACTCAGCATAAGCCACGATTCCTGTTGGCATCTGTCTCCAAAAGCCACGGAACCGGCCCTCATCAAGGCCATGTATAAGTGACCACCCTTTTGCCAAATCCAATGGCCTCTTCAAATCCTCACCTGACATGACACAGTCACCACTCCATCCAGGCTTGCTACATACATCTCAGGCTTCTAACACGGAGTCAGGTCCAAAGTGGGCAAATGCGCAATGTTTACTGATGTTGAAGGCACTAACTGCCAGGAAGGCTCATCTCCCCTAAGGAAATGGTAAGCTTCTTGAGAAAATGTTTCAGGATTCTGAGCCTAGTCTCCCTCTAGGAACTGAAAAGATCACACACCCTGATTAAATTCGGTGCATTCAAAAACCAAGCTTTGTACCTCTCAGACTGGCAAGCATCCAAAGGTTTGAAAAGAGCTTGTTGTGGGGAAATAGGCACTCATGTATGTTGCTGATGACACACTTGCTATGGGTGAGAATCTGGCAGCCTCTAGCAAAATTACATGTACATTACTCTTCTGACTTTGCAATCCTGCTTCTAGGCCTATCTATCCCCAAAATAAATACTTCAACAAGAAATAAGAAAAAGTCTTATTACAGGTCAGGTGTGGTGGCTCATACCTATAATACCAGAACTTGGGAAGTCAAGGCGGGAGGACTGCTTGAGTCCAGGGGTTTGAGACCAACTTGGGGAACATAGCGAGACTTCGCCTCTGCAAAAAAAAATAGAAAAACTAGCAGGGTGTGATGTATGCCTGCAGTTCCAACTACTAGGTAGATTAAGGCAGAAAAATTGCCTGAGCCCAGGAGGTCAAGACTGCAGTGAACCATGATTGTGCCACTGCACTCCAGCCTGAGCCACAGAGTGAAACCCCGACGCAAAATACATATATGTAAACGTGTGTGTGTGTGTGTGTGTATAACAGAAAAAGACAGATGTACACTATACAGCACTAATTTTAAATTTCAAGAAAAAAGCATACATCCCAATCAATGTCAGTTATTAGGGGACCTGTTAATAAATTGGGAATAGGCTCACAGTGAAGCCTGTGGTCCCCAGAAGATGCTCTTAAGTAAAAAAAAAAAGGCAAACAAAAAAACAAAGTGCCTGGAAAGCTACATCCATCTAAGAAACAGATTATACAAATGCCATACTCACATATTTGTTTATACTTAAAAGAGATCAGCATAAACAATACTTTTTTAAAGAAAAATTATTTATAGGTGAAGAGAAAAGTTGGGAGGTGGCAAAAATAGATTCTTTTAATTTATCTTTACAAATCAAAGCCAGAATTCTTGGAGTGTCTGATGATTTGACATTGATTCCACATAAATATTTAACTAATTATATGACTATTTTCAAAATAATCCCTACAAACTGATCACAGAGAAGATCAGTTCCAGATAAAATACAATAATTAGAGTTTATAACTTAAAAGTGAGATGTATCCTACACATGACAAGAAATGAAAAAAACTTGGTATCATTACTGTGAGACTGTCATGTGAGAAGGCCAAAGCTAATAAAAAATTATGTTAGTGTCCCTGAAAACCTTGACTTCTGGAGAGAAATGGCCAATATACCAAATGAGCCTGGACCATCTTTCCAGGAACATGAGAAAGCAAGGAAGTTTATCAATGTCATGTCAAGGAAACATAGGAACCTTCTTGAAAAGGCTTCCCTGGGCCAGAAAGGGGACAATCAGAGCATCAATAAGGATAATAACTTCTACTGAAATGCATCAAATATGTTTAATCCCATGAGTTCATAATAATATGAATCTAATCAGTCAATTTTAGGGGGATTCTACTAAGCCAAAACTTACTATTGCTAAAATTAGTAAATAAATTACCTTGTCTTTCCTATGTGACCTGAAAGGTAGTCTTTATAGGAAGTATTTCATCTTAAACAAACAGAAAATAATCATAATAAACAAGAAATAGAATTATACAATCATCATTTTGCAACCTCTACGCATTAATTGGTCCAGACCAGTCATCAGCGGCTTCAAACAGCAACAAAAAGACAAATACAAGGTGTGTGCCTCCTGGTGAGGCATACCCCTCCTTTCCCCCCCACCCCCCAGGAAGTAGTCTAACCAAACAAAATGAAAATTGGAATCTAAACAGGCCTCCAATAACCACCAATGTATCAGAAAACACAGAAGACAAAGGAGCATACTAACTGACTACAAGGGGAATGCAGTAAAAAAAAAAAAAAAAAAACAGACAAACAATCCAGCTTTATTAGCTAACATGGGAACATGGGAAGAAAAAAGGACAGCTGTGGAACGTACTCTTCAGAAGAGATTTAGGAGACACCAACCAATTGCAACGTGTTGATGTTGTTTGGCTCCTGATTCAACAGACAAAATGAAGAAAAAAATTACGGAAATCATGAGACGATTGGAAATTTGGATGCAGACCAGATGTTTGATGTTATTAAGGATTGTTGATTTGTTTAAAACATGGTAATATCATGTGCTTTTTTTAAAGTACTTATCTTTTTGGAGACGGATACTGAAATATTTATGGATGAAATAGTAGGGAATCTGGAATTCACTTCAAAATAATATTGGTGTAGGTGGCAGGATGTACAGAGAAAACAAGATTAGGATAGGTTGATCATTATCAGAGCTGCCTGATGTGTGCATGGGAGGTCACTATGCTATTGTATATACTAATGTGTTTGAATTTTTTATAAGCTCTAGAAAATAATACTTAACTCAAACAATTCAAAATTAAACTCCTTTTCTGCCTTGTTCACTATACCCACACAATATATACACACACAACACATGAACACATATATACAGACACACAGAATTCTTTATTTTCTAAGCTGATCATTAGATCTTCTTCTAGAGGGGAGAAGAATGAATTGTTTATCATTCAACACTGTTAGTCTCAAATTCTGACATCTATAAATCAAGAATTGTATCTTTAAATTGCTCTGAGGGTTAAACCAATTATACATATAAAATAATTAAAATGATTCTTGTCATATAACCTTCAAATAGCTGCCATTTACAGTACTAGTTTCTTTTTTTTTTTGAATTGGAGTCTCACTCTGTCACCCAGACCGGCCACCGTAGCCTCAACCTGCTGGACTCCAGCGATCCTTCCACCTCAGCCTTCCAAGTAGCTGGAACTACAGGTGCATGCTACACACCCGGTTAACTTTTTGATTTATTGTAGAGATGAGGTCTTGTCAAGTTGCCCAGGCGGGTCTCGAACCAGCGGACTCAGGCAATCCACTCATCTCAGCCTCCCAAAGTGCGGGATTACAGGCTGAGCCACCAAGCCTGGCATTACAGTATTAGTTTCAAAGGCATCGTGGTATGCTCTGACAATTCTGCTGTCCCAAAATAGTGTGGGACAACTTGCCACAGGCTCCTCTTGTTGAGGCCCAAGGCCAGAGATCCTTCCGCTGAAGGAGCGGCAAACACTCCTGATGTCACCCAAGATGTCAGACTCACCAGTCTGGAAGTGAAGTTTACCCACAGGGTGTGCAGTTGTGATGGCTATGCCACCGTCCATCTGGTTTATTATCTAGAATGTTAGCATTATCTTGAGGATTAAAAAAGTGATAGCCAATCATAGATTTTTTTTTCTTGGTTTGTGTGTCAGTAGAAGTTTTCCTGTTAAAACATTCAAAACCGTACATGCTTGTCTTCTTTCTCTACAATGGGAGAGAACACCAGCTGAAGGGACATTCTCAAAGCTCAGTGCCATTCCCAAGACTAACTGTGGGAACAGCTGACCCAAGCTGACCTGTAGCTTCCATCCTGGCTCTCGTGTCAGAAAAAGAGGAATCAAGTATATTCTATGAAGCCAACTGTGAGGGGCTGGGGGCATTACACATAATCACAGAAAGTCTTAGAAGAGGTAATCTTTGAGGCATGGGATTTGGGTGATGGCCAATTTTATTTCTGTCACTTTTTATATTCTTTATCTAAACCCTTTCTAAAAAGCATACAAAGATCACTGTCAGTAGGAGAAACAGAAATCCAAGTCATCAGATTGCCCAAAGCTGGGTTTTGAGATTTCTGATATTATTCAATCAATCAAATGGTATAAACATTTAAATGGTTTTTGCATGGATTAAATACCAGAGTAACAAAAACAACCAAGCACAGAAGAAAGAATGTGGCAGAACAGTTGTCTTTAGGCAAAGGGAAGGTGGTCACAGTCTGTCCCTTTTTTTCTAGGACAGCATCCTCAGGCCAAGTGCTTGGGTTAGAACCCCCACCCTGCGTCTGCCCTCACCCTCCGTTTCCTCATCTGCGAAATGAGGGCAAGAACTCTAAGTGTGAGAACCAAGCGAGGCAACCTGGGACTTGAGCCTCAAGCTGAACTATGTATGGTTTCTACTCTGTGTTAGGCTTTTTTTTTTTTTAAACCAAATTTTATGTCTTTTTCATAACCTATATTCTTTTTCTTTTCTTTTTTTTTTTGAGATGGAGTCTCACTCCATCGCCGAGGCTGGAGTGCAATGGAGGTCACCCCAGTGTCGACCTGTTGGGCTCAGGCAATCCTCCCAAGTAGCCAGAACTACAGGCATGCACTACCACACCCAGCTAATTTTTTTATTCATTGTAGAAATGAGGTCTCACCAAGTTGCCCAGCCTCCCAAAGTGCTGGTATTACAGGCTTGAGCCACCACGCCAGACCATAACCTATTTTCTATTTAAAAGACATTACTCTGATATAAACACATATTTTTAAAATTTATTTTCTGGGTTTTTTTTTTTTGAGTCAGAGTCTCACTGTCACACAGGTCAGAGGGAAATGGCACGATCACAGCTCACTGCAACCTTGACCTCCTGGGCTCAGGTGATCCTTCTGACTCAGTCACCCAAGAAGCTGGGCCTACACGCACGTGCCACCATGCCTGGCTTATTTTTTTATTTTTGTAGAGACAAGGTCGTGCTATTTTGCCCAGGCTGGTCTCAAACTCCTAGGCTTAAGCGATTCCCCCCACCTCGGCCTCTCAAAGAACTGGGATTATAGACATGAGCCACCACACCTGGCCTCTCTTTTAGATATTTTACAAAGGAGTAACCTTGTAGCTATTACTTTTTTCCCACTAAATATTAATCTTTGCAACCTTAATTGAAATATAATTATAATAAAGATATATATTTGACACAGCCATGTAGTCAAAGTCCTGATCTGGGTGAATAATGAAACACCTATGATGCTCTATCCACAACAAATCCTCAGAAGCCATATACAGGCAATACGAGGAGGTGGGGAGGGAAGGACACAGTATGGATGGATGGAATTGTAACACCTTCCAAAATGCATATGGAGCTCTAACACTCTGAAGTGACTGCAACTGGAGAGAAAGCCTTAAGGAGGCAATTATGGTTAAATAAGGTCATAAGTACAGGACCCTAATCCAAGATGACTGGTGTCCTCATAAGAAGGCAGAGAGAGGCTGGGCTCAGTGGCTCAGCCTGTAATCCCAGCACCTTGGGAGGCCAAGGTCAGTGGATTGCCTGAGCCCGCAGCTTCAAGACCCACCAGGGGAACTTGGCGAGATCTCATCTCTACAATAAATCAAAAATTAGCCAGGCATAGTAGCACACGCCTGTAGTTCCAGCTACTTGGAAGGCTGAGGCAGAAGGATCGCTGGAGGCCAGCAAGTCAAGGCTGCAGTGGCCGAGAGTGTGTCACTGCACTCCAGTCCGGGAGACACAGTGGGACTCCAACTCAGAAAAAACAAACAAACAAACAAACAAAAAAGAATGCAGAGGGAGGTAGGGCACAGAGGTTCATGCCTGTAATCCTCAGCACTTTGGACGGCTGAGGTGTAAACTTGGGCAACACAGCAAGAATCCACCTCCACAAAAAAATTCAAAATAAAAAAAAAGCTGGGTATGGTGGCACACACCTGTAGCCCCAGATACTCGGGAGGCTGAGGCATTAGGATGACTTAAGCCCAGGATCCTGAGGTTGTAGTGAGTTGTGATCACTCCAGCCTGGGCAAAAGTGAGATCCTATCTCTAAAAAATAATAATAAAATAATAATAAAAAAGATGGGAAAGAAAGAGACACTAGTGACATGTACACATAGGGAAAAGACCATGTGAGGACAAACTGAGGTGACATCTGCGAGGCAAGGATGGAGGCTTCCGGAACAACCAAAACTGCCAACAATTTGATCCTGAACATTCAGTCTCCAGAACTGTGAGGAAATGCATTTCTGCTGTTTGGGTCTCCCAGTCTATGGTATTTTGTTATTATGACTAACACAGACATCAAGCCCCTAAAAAGCCCTGCAGTATCCCCGCTCCTCTCAATCAGCCTGCCATGCCTGCACCCTCGCAGCACCAAGAATGCTTCTATCTGCAGTTGTCCATCAGTACCCAGAATGCTTCTACCTGCAGTTGTCTGTCAATAACATTTTCATGGCTGACTCTGGGGGCAACCCAAATGATGAGGGTTCAATCCCACCACAGCAAGCTAATGACAGGGAATCCCACAGGGTACCCTCTTTTTTTTGTTTTGTTTTGTTTTGTTTGAGTTGGAGTCTCACTCTGTCACCCAGACTGGAGTGCAGTGGCCGCTCCCGGCCACCGCAGCCTTGACCTGCTGGGCTCTGGCGATCCTTCCACCTCAGCCTTCCAAGTAGCTGGAACTACAGGCGTGTGCTACTATGCCTGGCTAATTTTTGATTTATTGTAGAGATGAGGTCTTGCAAAGTTGCCCAGGTGGGTCTCGAACCCGCGGGCTCAGGCAATTCACTCACCTCGGCCTCCCAAAACGTGGGATTACAGGCTGAGCCACTGAGTCCAGCCCAGGGTACCCTCTCACTGAGCAGTGGCACTTCTTAATTCCAGAAGATCTAGAAGATCTGCAGCCTCCTGAGGGAGCTGAGTGAATCCACATCCTCTCATCCACCCATACAACAAACATTTATCCCAGTATCTCCAGGGATGATGGGAGCCCAGGGCACAAAAGGCAAGAGGCAACAACACAAGCCCTGCTGGGCCTGGGAGAAGGAAGGAAGTCAGCTGGAAACAGGGGCGGATTCGACCGTGCTCAGGTTGTGGGTATCACGCACTTATACTCATTTCCTCTGGAGTAAGGTAGGAGGAAACCAAGGCTCAGAATTCAAATGACTTCCCCAAAAGGACACAGCTAGAAAGCAGCAGCAGCACCAAACATCAAAGACCTCTTACCCGTTACATTCTGCCCCTCAACAAGCAATTGTATGATGGAGTAGAACTAGAAAGAATGCACAAGAGAGGTTCAAATAAAATACACCTGGATCTGAGACGGGGCAGGAGCACAGTATTTGTGTTTTGTTTATTTCTGAGGGCTAGGGAGCAGAGTAGAACATTCGGGAAAGACATTCATTCCACAAGCACTTATGGGGCATCTATTATTACCAGGCATGCAAGTGAAAGGGGTGCCATGCACCCAGAGGGATGGGAAGACAGCAGGTTCCAACCAGAACACCTGGGAGAGGCAAGGCAAGGGTTAGCTTGCATCAGCACAGCAGAGTCCACAGGGCAGGAGGAGGAGCCACACCTGAGCACTGAGGTAGCCCAGTCATGATCCACGGGACGACCAGGCTACAGAGGCCACACTCAGCCCAACACGTACCCCTCAGTCACTCTCAGTCACTGAGCTTCCCACCCTCTAAAAAGTATCTCATTTCCACTAAGATGCAAAAGGCAACCCCATCCTCTAGCACCCTCCCAGTTCTCTGCACACTGAAGTTCTATCATTCGTATTTGCAAGAAGTCATTTGAAATGTCTGAGGCATCTTGTCAGTTTGCATGTGATATCTGCACATCTTAAAGATTAGCATCTGTGTCAAAAGTCACCAATCTCTCTTTTTTTGATTTTCTTTTAAATACTGCTTAACAACAAGCAGGCTTTTTCATGAAGAATTACAAGGAAACACTGAGCTTGGGCAGATGCACACAATGACACTCATGACTCAACAATGAATGTCACGCCATCGACAGAACAGCCTGTGCCCCTTGTCCACCATGATGGACTGGTGCTGGTCTTGCCTGCTCAGAACCTGACTTCCTCTCTTTCAGAGAGCCCTTTCAATTTTCCTTTGAGAACCTGCCCTTTTTCTCTCCATCCTGATGGGGTTGCCAATCAAAGGCTCCTAGTCAAGGTGTGGCAGAATCTGAGCCCATGAAACATTATTCAGGGAACCCAAGTGGGTCCCTGAAAACACAGGCAACTTGTGCCTGTACCTTGAACCCCTGGTTTGGTTCATTACTATGCCTCCATGCTCAAAGCCACTCCCACATGCTCCAAATAAATTCTATGTCTGCCAGAGTTAGTCAGAATGGGATTCTAATGTTTTCAACCAAGGACCCAAACAGTTAATTTACCACAATCCCCAGCTTGAAAGGTCATCAAATTCAGACAGTTATAAAAGGCAAAGATCATCTGCATATGGCAAAGATTATCGAGATTCAAGAACTTTTTTTAGTACTTTAAACTGTGATGGCAATTACCAAAGAAAAATTCCCAAAATGGTAGCCATGACAACCTCACTGGCCTAGGTAACTCACCAATTGACTATTAAGGCTGTGGGCCTCTTCCTTGGGATAGGAGTCCTTGAATATCTGTATTAAACACCTGGCACTTGCCTTTGGCTACACACAGACTTATTCAAAAGAAG
Organism: Carlito syrichta; assembly: GCF_000164805.1. NCBI lineage: Eukaryota > Metazoa > Chordata > Mammalia > Primates > Tarsiidae > Carlito > Carlito syrichta. Next base: position 116,628 of record NW_007216968.1, read on the forward strand.
ATGTCTTCAAGACCAGAGCTTGTCAAGCTCCATGGAGTTCTCACCATATGTCCAGTCCTGGATGAGTCCCATAACCACAATCCCTGAGCACTCTGACCCCATGCTGGGAACAGACATGTGAACCCACAATCACAGCAAAATGCACAGGTCACAGAGTAGCAGACCCAGCCCTGGCATCACCATCAGGAGCCATGAGAATGGCCTTGGCAAAACAACTCTTGAGCTGCGGTGTGCAGACATCAGTGGGTTAAGAAAAGAGGCCCCAAGAGGCAGGAATCAAAACCCCAGCAGGAGCCCCAGGCAGATTAGGTCTTCTGCCAGGAACTGTGGGTCAGTGGTGCCTGCTGGTGCCTGGCCTCCACAGAGAAGGTGCCCACAGGCCAGCCCAGGCTGGAGACAGCAGGCAGGCCTGTCACAAAAGGCCCTGGGAGCCCAGCGAAGAAACTCCATTTTCATTTCTTTATCTACTCCATGACTGTGCCAAAAAGACTTAGGGGTGAGGCCCAGGAATTCCAGCTTCATTCTAAAAGCCCTAGTGAGCCATTTAAGGCTTAAGTAGGGTGAGGTCTGGCCAGAATTTTGTTTGGGAATCTATTTATGGGTTAACCAAGCTGTCAAACAAGAGTTGCCACATCAACATTCTCCAACAAGGACATTTCATGTGAGTGTGTGTGTGTACGTGTGTGTGTGCTCACAGATCGTGCTGGCACATGAGGCAAGACTTGTTAGAATCACCTGTGCTTAGTCACTAAACACAGACACATGTTTATGAAACACCCACATCAAAGATACAGGGGAAATGCACTCCCCCTGGGACCCTTATCATAAAACATCTCAACAGTACCCTAGGGGTTATCAAACTGTTAAAACTTGAAAAGGTACAAAATCACCATGTATTTGGAAGAGCTGAACCATTCTCAAGAAGGCTGAGTGCAGAGTGTGTGTGTGTTGGGGGGAGGAGAGTTGTATGTTGCTGGGTCTTTCGGTTTTCTAATTAAGAAAGGCCTGAAGAGGAACCCAAACTCATGGGTGTCATATGACAGCAAATCAGTTTAATTGCCTCTCCACTCTGTTAGGCACGAAGCTGAGTGGTCCTCTGTTTATTGGCCAGGAACGTCCACATTCCAAGATTCGGTTCACTCACCACTCCTCATGCGATGACACCTGGATTGAGAGGCCCGAGAGCAGCAGTTACCAAAGTGTGGCACCCAAACTAGCAACAGTATCACCACTTGGGGGCTTGTCAAGTTCACAAGTCCCTTCCCGGACCCTCAAACTAGAATTTCTAAGGATGGAACCCAGTGATCTGTGTTTTAATCCACTCTCCAGGTGACCCTGGATCCGGCTAGAACTTGAGAACCACTGATCTCAAACCTTTAAAAGACCACTGGGTATCAAGAAAAAGCTAAAGAAGCCACATTTGAACTAGAAAAGTGAAAATGGGCCCAACAAAACTGCAAACTAGATTTTTTTGATAAGTGACCAGAACTGACATGAAATGAGCCAAGGAATAACCTTGACCAGACAGATCCAGGAGTTCCGAACTGCGGCAACAACTGCTGCTGTTAGGAAGCTCCCAGCTGCTGTCAGCAGAGGCACCTGGGCCAGCCAGAGCCCTGTGCTTTCATTAATGGCACAGTGTGTTTTTTGATAAAATCCAAAGCACTTAAAAGAATTACATTTTCAGCCGGGCTCGGTGGCTCAGCGGCTCAGCCTATAATCCCGTGCCTTTGGGAGGCTGAGGTGAGTGGATTGCCTGAGCCCGCGGGTTCAAGAACTGCCTGGGCAGCGAGACCTCATCTCTACAATAAATTAAAAAAAAAAATCAGCCAGGCATGGTAGTGCATGCCTGTAATTCCGGCTATTTGGAAGGCTGAGGCGGAAGGATCGCCAGAGCCCAGCAGGTCGAGGCTGCGGTGGCTGGGAGCAGCCACTGCACTCCAGTCTGGGCAACAGAGTGAGACTCCAACTCAAAAAAAAAAAAAAAAAGAATTACATTTTCACTCGTGTATCTTAATTTCCCAGAGAGGAAGGCAAAGGGCAGGGTCTCTGGCTGGTACAAAGGTTACATGGCCTATGGAGACCAGGACGGGTCATTACCTACTTCCAGGTCAGACATCTTTGTCCAGCTACACACACCAGGATGAGTCCTAGCAGGGAAACTGAGGCAGGAAGGGGGGGAGAAAGTGCATGGGATATTTTCTTATTCTTATGTCAACAAAACCAGTGTTTCCCATCCTTAGTGTTCTCCCCCCACCCCAAAAAAAGATACCTGAACTAACAACCAAGATATAAGCCATCTCTCCAGCATTTTGCTGATGCAGTATCAGGTCAAGAAATGACCAATGATGTGGATGTGGACAATGACCATGGTCATCCCATATCATACAAACATGCACATGTACACACATACCGGATCCCACCACAAACACCTCTATGAAAAGCTTTGTAGAAACAAAATCCACAACTTGGGGAAATTACACTGGTTTTTCTCCTCACCCTGTAAGCAAGGGAACTGCCAGAAGGACTCTCTTGAATGTGAAGTTGTGAAAAAGATTTATACATAAAAGTTTCCAGGAAGTTTTCTCTTGGCCAGAGAACAAGTGAGTAACTTCCCTGAGCCAAGCAAAGGTAATAATCAAAGAAGTTCGTTAAGAACTGCCATGAGCTCAAGCTGCCAGGTGGTTAGTCATAAAAAGTGGGTGGAATTAGAGGAGAGAGGCAAGAGCAAGTCACATCCCCACTGAGGAGCCGTTTCCTAAAAAGCTTTGGGAAGAAACTGGCTGAGACTCCTGCATTCCTGGCTTCCCCCTCCTAAGGGACAAGGTCAGTTCCCAAGAGAGGAGGCATCTTTGTCCACCCAGAGGGGTTCGGTCCCTCTGGACACACCGGTGGACACACTCCTAGATAATTCTACCAGTTTCCACATGGAACAGAAGTGTGTGCCCTAAGTGAGCTGTAGACCAGAGGCTGAGAGGGTCCACAGAGCTCACCTGACCCTAAAATTCCAAAGCCATCCTGGGCACTGCAAAATGTTAAGCCGCATCCCTGGCCTCTACCTACCAGATGCCAGTGACAACCACCCCAACCTCCTGCCAAGCTGAGACAACCAAACATTTCTCCAAACATTGCCAAAAAACCCTCAAGGGGGGGCAACAATGCTTGACTCTCCCCACCCTGGATTTACAGACACCTGGATTTACAGACATGGAACCTGAGGCCAGAAGTCACAAAGAAAGGGATGGTGGCTCTTCTCCCTTTGGGTTTTGCAACCTCTAAGGAGGGTCCTCAGTCTGCTGAAAACTTTCCCACGCTGCCCCTCCCCTCCTCAGCCTTACCCCTACAGGATACCATGCATCGCCCTCCCCCAATTACTATAAGACACTTCACAGTTCACAAGACATAGATGGCAAACTCTCTTTCTCGAGGACAGTCCCAAACAGTCACTGCTGAACTTAAGGTCAAAGTGGAGACTCTCACACAATGCCAGCTGAAGTGTAAAATCAAACAACTGATTTGGAAAACAGCCAGGCAGTTTTTTTATTTTTATTTTCTTTATTATTATTATTATTTTTTTTTTGAGTTGGAGTCTCACTCTGTCGCCCAGGCTGGAAGGCAGTGGCACGCTCCCAGCCACTGCAGCTTTGACCCATAGGCAACCTTTTTAAAAGTTAGATATACACCGAGTACATTTCCTAGCCTCTCCATTCCTAGGTATCTTCCTGACAGAAATGAAAGCATGAGTCCGCCGGGCTTGGTGGCTCAGCCTGTAATCCCGCGCCTTTGGGAGGCTGAGGTGAGTGGATTGCCTGAGCCCACGGGTTCGAGAACCGCCTGGGCAGCGAGACCTCATCTCTACAATAAATCAAAAATCAGCC
>NW_007216968.1:121164-134409 GCF_000164805.1 Carlito syrichta
GTGTCACACATTTCCTAAACTCGGGTGAATTTTCAAAGACATGTTGTTTGGAAATTCTTCCTCCTCCCAGACTGTGGAAACCGTAATCATCGGCAGCCAGCGTGCCACTGTGCCTCCTCCTCATGCCATCAGAACCATCAGTCAGCATCCCAGCCGCCACCACCCTCAGCAATGGAATAAAAGTGAGCCAACAGCTGCTATGTGCCTCGTAACTTCAGAGAGTAAAGACAGTGTGAACGTGAGTTTCAAATCACAAATCGAAACCTGCGGAAGAGCTGCACACAGCAGAGAGCTCCCTAGGACTCTTGGCCTAATCTGAGAGGGTTCCTTTTTTTGCTTTATTAAAACATCAAAACCATGAGTGACCAGTGTCAGCAAGTCCTGAGTTTGAATCCTGACTCAGCCACCTTCAAGACTGGGTGGATTTGGGCAAGGTTTTAAACTCTTTAGGCTTCAGACTCCTAAAAAATGGGGTTCTACCACCTCTGTCCTGGGGGTGACCACAATGATAAAATGACACAAAGTACACACAGTCCTTAAGATGGGATCTACAGACAGTAAACACGCAATAAGCAGTAAGTACTATAGTGGATTTTATTAATCAAGGGAAAGGAAGAAATGGTTCATGAAGTGTTTCAATAGAAATTTCTGGAATCCAGAGTAGGAGCAGCTGTCAGAGATGCCTGCAGGCAACAGTGTCATTTACAAGGCAAAACCACACTGGCTGCTGGAACAGAGCAGTGTCCCGGTCCTGGTCCTGCAGGACACCCCAGACTCTTCAGCTGGCATTCCCCACCCACCACCGCCCAGACCCTGGCTAGCTTATACTCCTCACTGTTTATGTCCTCTCCTCCTAAAAACACATTCATACTGAAAATCTGAATAGAACCATGGGGAACGACGACTCCTTAGCTGGCCAGCATCAATCTCTGGGCCCAGCACACAGCACACTTGGCAACCATCCATCTATCAATGACAAGACAGATTCTGAACAGCTGCTTCATTTGGTACAAAAGCTCAGCACTAAAAAAAAAAAAAAAAAATTCACAAGCCAGGCATGGTGCCTCACACCTAAAATCACAGCACTTTCAGAGTCGAGGAGAGAAGATCACCTGAGCTCAAAAGTTCAAGACCAGGTGGGCAACAGAGCAAGACCTCATCCTGGCCGGGCGCAGTGGCTCAAGCCTGTAATCCCAGCACTTTGAGAGGGCTAGGGGAGAGGATTGCCTGAGTTCAGGGGTTTGAGATCAACGTGGGCAACTCGGTGAGAACTCATCTCTACAATATTTCAAAAAATTAGCTGGGCATGGTAAAACACACCTGTAGTTCCAGCTACTTGGAAGGCTGAGGCAGAAGGATCACCGAAGCCCAGCACATTAACCCTGGGGTGGCCATGAGTATGCCACTGCACTCCAGCCTGGGTGATGGAGTGAGGCTCCGACTCAAAAAAAAACAAAAAACAAAAAAAACCTCATCTCTATAAAAAAAATTTTTTTAACTACCTGGGCATGGTAGCACACGCCTCTAGTCCCAGGTGCTCAGGAGGCTAAGGTGGGAGGATTTCCTGAGTCCAGGAGATCAAGGCTGTGGTGAGCTGTGATCATGCCACTACACCCCAGCCTGGGCGGCAGAGATCGTGACTCAAAAAAATAAAACAAAATAAAAGACCATCGTGATTGCAATGTAATATCCCTAGGAACAAGCAAGAAGTCCTAAGGAAGGGTGCTCCAGCAAGCAAGATCAGTTGTCCATGGGGCTTCAGAGAGGAAGAATCAGAAAGTAGCCACTCTCTTCAGCTCCCTTCAACACTCAGGAAAAAGAACTGAAGTCCCGCTAGAGATCTTAGCATACGTAAGCCTGGAGGGGAAAAGAACATGAGAACACACCCTACCATACCCTGTAGGCAGACAGCTGAGATCTCTATATAATAGGCTCTATGTGTTCATTTCCCTTATCCCCACCCCTAGCCCTCATCCTCACAACCCTGTAAACTGTCCATGGAGATAAGAAGACCAGCAAGGATTTGGGCTGAGAAATCAGGAAGGCGAGCTGGGCTTTCACCAGTGGCCCTGCCCCTATAGACGCAGTTTCTAGTGGGTGCCTAATAAGGAATGTCTCCCATGATGTCACCTTTTCAAACCAAGAGAGAAACTTGTGGTCAAACTCAAGTTTCTACATAAAATTCCTGTTGGTTCAGAAAGCCCCCCAAAGACAACATCATATTTAATATATTGGAATTCAACCTTTAAAAAATCAGTATCTGAATCTAGCAGGAGTTATGTAAGAAGAGCCAAGGTAACAGTAACCATGGAAAATGGATCTTCTAAACACAAGTTTCTGGAAAAGTTCACTGCAAATTAGCTTTGCATGGTATCTTTCTACAGAATTCTTAGGCAGGGATTGTTTTAAGAATCAACAGGAACAACAGAAATCAACATGCAATTGCAGCAGGATGGAGAATTTTGCCCTCTAACACTAGAGGGTACAAATCCCACCCAAGATGGTCCTCACATTTCTTCAGCCCCTCATCCATTAACATGCATCTGCCAAGACTGCTGGGGCAGGTTCCAGGGATAAAACAGCTAATGAGAGAGACACACCTCTGCCCTCATGGGGAAAAGACAGCCTAACACATACACACACACACAAACACACACGTGCATATGCACACATGCAATTATCAACATGTTAAGTTTCTATGGGGGCAAGGGGAAAATGAATGAGAATGAACAGGGATTCCAGCTAAATGGCATGGCCAAGGTGGACCTCCATAGGGAAGAACAAGAGGCCTTTCAATACATGGAGAAAGTCAAGCTGGAAGGAGAATTTCAGTTACCCATTGCTGAAATTATCCAACAATATGGATACGGAAGTCATCTGATCACTCCTTCCACCATAATGATGCATGAGTGAAGCTGGAGTGCTCCTATAAACTGTCAGAACAAAAATAAATAAATAAATCCCTATCCCGGCCAGGCACGGTCACTCAGCCTGTAATCCCAGCCAGGCACGGTCACTCAGCCTGTAATCCCAGCACTCTGGGAGGCCGAGACGAGTAGATCACCTGAGCCCAAGGGTTCAAGACCAGTCCGACACGTTGGTGAAACCTCGTCTCTACAATAAATAAAAAATTAGCCAGGCATGGTAGTGTGTACCTGTAGTTCCGGCTACTTGGAAGGTTGAGGCAGAAGGATTGCCGGAGCCCAACAGGTCGACACTGGGATGGATGTGAGTGTGCCACTGCACTCCAGTCTGGGTGACAGAGTTGAGACTCCAACTCAAAAAAAAAAAAAAAAATCCCTATCCCAAAGGCAGACATATTCAAAAGTGAAGCTTTTTCCACTTTGGGGTGGGGCGAGCAATTGTGAGAAAGAGATAGGGCAGTGTGGGAAGAACAGGGAGGACACATAAAGAGGTGACACCTGAAATGCACCTTCTCATAGATGTCCCTTAGCTAAAAGCCTGCTTGGACTTTGAAGAGCTAAATCATGACAAAATGCAAATTAAAAGCCTAGGTCCTGGCTAGAGATTTTGAACCCACAGCCTTATTCAAATGCAAATTTGGTGTTGAAGCAAAGGGTGGAGAGAGGAAAAAAGAGTCCCACTGCCCAGTATAGCCTGGGCACACCACTTAAAGCCCTGTAGACACACTCTGTGACATGCAGACAGCAGCACAGAGCTATAGCAAAAATGCAACAGGAAACTGTCAATAAAGTTCCCCCAAGAGGCTGATTAGTCACAGGCCAGCTCTGGGCAGCACAGGGAGAGGGGTGGGGGTCAGGTGGGAAAAGGCCAGAGACCATTAGCCAACGGTGAGGTCGTCACCAGCTCAAGGACAACCCAGGGGATGTGCCCCATTTGGGCCCAGTCTGGTTTAAGTCTGAAGAACAGGAATGTGGGTCCCACTGGGTTCTGTAATTAGCATATTAATTATCACTGCAAAGACAGTAGAGTTCAGCCCCAATTCTGAAGGTTGATCCCCAAAACTCATGAACTATGATGTAATTCACAGCTGAATTAGACTTCTAAGATCTGCCTTAAAACCTTCCATATGCACCATTACACAAATAGAGATCCACCGATTATACAGTGAAAACGTATCATGATTAGCACGACAAAAAGCTGTCCTTCCAAAGCACAAGTTAAAAACACATCCCCTGCAGACCAAGACACCCTTGCATTTGATCCACACTCAATAAGCATCTTGCCCCACTGTGCCCACAGTGCACCTGGAATCTGACACCACAACATCCTGAAATGCACAGTCTCTAGTAATCCTATACATTCCAAGCCAAAATTGGATCTGCTTCAGAACACTGTGCATTCTATAGAAAATGCTAGTTAAGGTCAGGTACATTGGTTCACACCTGTGATCCCAGTACTTTGGGAGGCCAAGGTAGGAGAATCACTTGAGCTCAGGAGTTTGAGACCAGCCTAGGTAACATAGCAAGACCTTATCTCTCCAAAAATGAAAAACTAGCTGGGTATGGTAGAGCACGCCCATAGTCCCAGTTACTTAGGAGGCTGAGGCAGAAGGATTGCCTAAGCCCAAGAGATTGAGGTTGTGGTGAGCCATGATTGTGCCACTGCACTCCAGCCTGGGCAACAGAGTAACCCTGACTCCACAGAGAGAAAAAAAAAAAGGAAAGAAAATACTACTTAAATTATCCAATGGTTAGATGGATGAAGAGATATGCAACACAGCAACAAGCAGACCCAAGAGGGTAGGTCTATACATTCTTCCAACATTAAGTTTGAAATTTTCATCATAAAAAATGTTGAGGAAAAAAGATCTTCCTCAAATTGTGACTACTCGGCAAATTCAATGTCTTTTAGTAGTAAACATTTGGATCACACAATTGCCACATCACAGATGAGAGGCACACTCCCCTCCCTGGGTTGACCCAGACCTGAGTGCTGGGAGGATACCTGAAGGTTCACAGGTGGGCAGTGTGCTCTGAACACACCCGGACAGCACCAAGCACTCCAACATTTACTTAAGTAAGTACAGCAGTGCCCAATCTTTCCAGACAAATAAGATTGCACCACTCAAAGATCCTTTTATCTCCAACTGGGCAACCCAAACTGAAAAATCCAAGTGCATCCCCGCAGCCTGTACTCCACCAGAAGTAGTGGAAGCAGGGATTTCTGAAGAAAAAAGTAGGCTCCATCATCCCGGTCTGGAATTCTGAACTGCTTTCAGGGAAAGTAGCTTCATCATTCATCACCACATCCAAGCCCAGCTCTGTCCAGGTGAGGCATCAAAGAAGCATAGAGAGAAGCACAAAACACAGCTGCTCATGATCTTGGTACCACTCTGGGTAAGCTAAGAGTTTGGGGCTCTGGGAGTTTGGGGTTAGGGGGAAATCCTCTACATTTAGACTATGAGCAGAAAGTAATATACTGTTTAATTGTTGTATTTCCCAGCATAAGATGACCAGAAAGTAAGTGTAGACTGAGAAATCCAGGCAAAGCAGAAAAAATGAAAACTGTTTTGTGTGAAGACAGTGAGTAGAGCTGAGTGTTTTCAGGCCTTCCTGCGTGGCAAGGTGGCAAGGCACCCCACAGTGAGCTGGGTGCAGTGGTTCACCAAGTGTTGGCAATTCCAGCACTTTGGGAGGCCGAGGTGGGAAGATTGCTTGAGCCCAGGGTTTCGTGACCAGCCTGGGCAACACAGTGAGACCTTGTCTCTATAAAAAGTCAAAAAATGGGCAAGGCGTGGTGGCACATGCCTGTAGCCCCAGTTACTCAGGAGGCTGAGGCTGAGCTCCCTAGGAGTTTAAGGATGCAGTGAGCCACTGGATCGAGACCTCAACTCAAAAAAAAAAAGAACCCCACAACGCCATAAGCTTCCCAACTTCGGGGGCTTAAGCATGGTTTTCTACCAAGCCCTGGGCCACCACACCCACCCTGCAGCCCTCCTAAGCCCACTGCACACCTGGCTAAAGCATGTACCTGCCCTGTCCTCGCATGGCAAAAGGCTTATTCAATCCTCCCAGCTCCTACTTTTGTGACTCTGCACATTAAAGCCATTATATGAAAAAATTCACATACCTAGTGGATAGATATAAAGATGAACACATCACTCAAGCATCATGCAGCACACACTCTGCCCTGCTATGAAAGACGCATACTCCTGGCCACACAAGCAGGAGATCAGGGGCCATCCCAGCCCACAGTCTACATGCAGAATCTCAATCATGTAAGGCCCCCCGAGGGCTGACCCGGCCCCTGGAGATGGACCCACACTAGCCATACTCACAAGAGACTAATGTATCCCTCAGATACCCACTTAAGAATTTGCAGAGGAGAGAAAGGCTATAATACTGTTCCAGATGTGCCAGCCTCTCGGTCTGTTCAACAGACAGGGGTAACTCCTGAACCTACACATCCAAGCTTCACCTGCCAGGATGGGACCCACCACCACAAATCCTGCATAACCATTTCCATGTGGCCAGACTGCATCCTTCCACCCAAACCCCAAGGTGTCTAAAGGTAAAGACCCCTGCACTGCACAGCACCCCCTCCTCCCCAGGATAAAACCTCCACTCCTCCTCTTCTTCCTCCTCTTCCTCCTCTATCAGCCCTGAGACTCACAGGCAACCTTGAGCCTGCACCTCCTTGTGATCTTCTAGGGTCGTCTCTGTTTTCCCACTCCCCTGCCCAGGCTCCTATCCTCCCTCATTATAGCCTTGATGCAATTCTCAGCTTTGAAATCTCCTTGCCACTTCCCACAACCACAGCCCTGACCCCTAGGCCACCACCATCTCTACCCCGCACTAACAGCTGAGCATCAAAGCACTCTCCTCTCCAAGCAGAAATCCATAATCAATAGTTCCTGCTGCCCAATAAGAGGTCTTGCAGCCTCGTCTCTGAGGTTGCCAAGGCTCTGAGCAGCATTCTGGTCTCCCCTTCCCAGCCCTCCCCAGGCCGAAGGAGCCATTCCTAATACCCAATGGGTTGGAAAGCCCTCCTGTACCTCTTCCCAGCTTCCTAGATCCCTCACTGACCTCCACCCACACTGCCCTGTATGGCTGCTTGTCTCTGTGTGTACTGATGGCCTCCCCGGCAAGACCTGAAGGGCCCTGAATGTCCCACACATCTGTGTGTCCTCCCAGCTTCAAAAACTGAGCTCTGCCTAGTGCAGGGGCACGATAAAATCTTGTCTATTGATTCTCACGTTCGCCACTTCCCATACTAAACAAAGTGAGTATAAACCCAGCCTTTCCACCACCATCCTTCAAAATAAATATTTGCCTTTGCAAAGCCACCAGAGAAATTCACACACGCACACACAGCCCTCAGCCCACCGTCCTCTGTGTTCTTCCTGGGGTTGGCCTCCTTTAGCACTGGTCTTTGAGGAGGGGGATGGGCAGCTCCCAGGACGCAGCGGCAGGAACAAAGAAAATAACCCCTTGAGAATAAGGGATAGTTGGCAACATTTAGCATTTTTTTTTTTTTTTAATAAGTTTGTGTCTTCACTTATATAATTGCTACAAACAACAGAAACTGAATAGTGCTAATATGTAACTATGAATCCCACAAAACAGTTTAGGCCAAGAGTACAGAAAGAGTTTCCTTCCAAATACAACACAGATCCAGCATGTTATCTAAAACCCAAAGCAGTGATGGACCTGGGGCTGGTCTCAGCTCAGCCAGAAAGAGTCCCCCCACAGTTGATGCCAGGAGCCAGGGAGAGCCAAGGGGCCCCAACTGCACTCTCAGGGGAACTACACACATTTCCTGGTGAGAGATTTCACTCACAGAGCTCCATTCACAGAGCCCTGATTATTCAACTAACAAGGAATTAATAGTCTGTACACAATCTGAAAGTTTAAAACCCTAATCTCTAAGACAGTACTGGAAACGTATTAGCCACTTAAACATTCACTTATGAACAAACAAATGAAAGAATGAAAATCAGAGGAGGGAGGTAACAAACCACCATCCTAAGTGCATGAGATGAACCTTGAACAGCAATGAAAGGTCTCTAGAGACAGGGGCAGGCAACCTGACAGAGGGTTTCATGAGTGGCTCTGTCCAACCAGGGTAGAAAAAGCAAGGAAACTCAACATTCTGCTCCCGGCATATATCCAACAGAAACGAGGCACCAAAAGGCAAGAGCAAGAAAGTACACAGCAGCGCTCTTCATGACAACCCAAACAGCTACCCTAATGCCCATAACCATCAACAGACAAATAAATGAAGGCAACGTTTTTTTTGTTTTGTTTTGTTTTTGAGTCGAAGTCTCACTCGGTCGCCCAGACTGGAATGCAGTGGCCGCTCCCAGCCACCGCAGTCTCGCCTGCTGGGCTCCAGAGATCCTTCCGCCTCAGCCTTCTGAGTAGCCAGAATTACAGGCATGCGCTACCACGCCCGGCTGATTTTTTGATTTATTGTAGAGATGAGGTCTCGCTGCTGTCTTGAACCCGCGGGCTCAGGCAATCCACTCACCTCAGCCTCCCAAAGGCGCGGGATTACAGCCTGAGCCACCGAGCCCGGCTGAAGGCAACGATTTCTAACTACACACAATACAGGTGAGTCTCGCACCGTGCCAGTCACATTTTGTTTCCTGATCTGATGCTGGCTGTACACATGGTCAGTCTGTGAAAACTTCCTCCTTTCTGACTTGGGCATCTCTCTCTATGGGTCAAAATAGAGCTCCAAAAACTGAGGGAGTTGGAAGTGGTCTCAAGTCTACCAATTTCAACCTCAAACTTCAAATAACACAGGGATACTCATAGACCCAGGCTAGAATCAAAACAATGCCTTTTGTTGTTGCTGCTGTTAAATCAGGTTCACCAGCCTGAACTTCCCAACAGAAGCAAACAGGAGCAGACAGAAAGTGTATCACAGCTCACAGCAGCACCCCACACCCTTGAAACAACAGCAAAGGGTGGGCAGAGAGGCATCCTGAAGTGCCCTGGCTGGAAAATACACTGGAATCATCCTCACAGAACAGGACAGCTAAACACACAAACAGCATGGAAGTTCAAGGCAATCAGCTCTTTCCAAATCAATTTCTTTCTCATTACAAAAAGCTAACAAGTAGTTACTGATAATAACAATCTTGCTAAAGGCCACCATCACACAGATAGTATGCCTCTGGCTTACAATTAAGAAGTAAAAAGTCTTTCATGAAACAAGGTTGGGCCTTGTGGCTATCTGTTGTAAGCATTTTTTTTTTTTTTTTGAACTTCTTCCTTTCGAGTATCCTCAATACTGTGTAAGTCTGTACCAACTAAAGCTAAAACTCACTGAATTAAAACTAAATTCACTTCCTAAAGATACGGTTTTCCCTTTAAGACTGTCGTCTGAGGGAGAATACAGTAACAGTAGCTTCGGTAAAACCAGTGTCCTAAGCTGGAAATCAACATGGTTCTATTTTGCTAGAGTCTGTTGAATGTTGAAATTTCTAAGACCAAACATAAATCATTTGTGAACATGGCCAGTAATTATTTGAAATTCTTCTCCCAGAACCATGAAAAGTGTTTTCCCACCCTTAAAAAAAAAAAAGCTTCTAGCCATGATGCTAATGACAACCAGACGGCATGAGCAGTTTTAAAGATTAGACAGTTGCTTGTGTAGAAACACTGTACAAATACTCCAACACTGCAGCCCAAAAAAAGACAATCCCCATCAAACAGCGGGAGAAGTGTGAAATTTGCAAATGAGCCCCTGGTTAAACAAAAACACCAATCTGTTCCCAGAGAGCTCAGGGTGGCCACCTGTTCAGGCCTGGTGGCAAGTTCTGATTACCAATGGAAGAAACAATACTGGAGCAATGACAGCCCCTCTTGGGCCCTGGTCCCCACCCTCAAGCCTATATTTAGTCTGCTCTTTATGGAAAATGTCCTGACCTCGCACACAAACAACCATTTGGCTGGTTATTCAAAGGATCCATGAACAATCTCTTCTACAGGGGGCTGAAATTTGTTTTCCTTCCCTCCCCAGTCCCCTACACAACCAAGATACCCACCACTTCCCAGCCTTAGTCAGTTTGAGTAAAGGACACTGGAAGAAGCTGCAGAGATTGGACCCAAAGGACAATGCTAGTCCTGTCCCCTGATGGGTCATCACTGCTTTTTGGGAAAGGTACAAGTCTGTACAGGCTTCCCACACTACTATGGAATGGGACCCCAAAATCCCTCTCTGCCCTCAGAGGCACAAAGCTTCCGAAAGGCTGGGGCTCACTGTGGCACACAAAGCCTTGCACTCATAACCCGAACAAAAATAACAGATGCTGCAAAGATTAGAGATTAACATCTGTAGAGTGCATTTTGTTTCTCAGAGAAAGGTACTTAACAAAGGGAAGGAATTATGTAGCTAAGCACCAGATCAGAACCTCAAACCCTGGATTTTAAAAATAGCTAAGCCTCATCCGCTTTGCCAGACTCAATCACTTAAGCTAAGGACTGGAAGGTTCTGGGGGGAATTGGGAAGGGGGCGGGGGAAGGGAACACAGGTTTGTTTGAGCATCAAGAAACATGAGACAAAACCAAATCAGTGGTTAAAGCAAGCCAGAGCGAGACTTACAAACTATAAACACCCGCAGGGTATACAGGGGGGAAAAAAAGGATGCAAAATAAGGGATTTTCGTCTTAACAAAATAAAACGTCTGGTTTAGAGAAAAAAGAGGTGGTAGCCACAGGGCCGCAGGTTTTGTTTTGAAGGTTCCTGCAGCTGCTTCTCTCCCTTCTGAGTCACTTCCTTCAGGCTCCTCTGTGAGCTCCTTTAAGCTGCTGGTAACATCCAGCTCCCCATCTCCTGTAACAGAAATGCTCTTTTAGCTTGGAAACATCAGTAACAAAATGTGTCATCTCCCGGCTAGACACAGTGGCTCACGCCTGTAATCCCAGCACTTTGGAAGACTGAGGGGGGAGCACTGATTAAGCCCAGGAGTAAGACGAGCCTGGGCAACATAGTGGGACCTCTTCTCTACCAAAAAAAAAAAAAAAGACTGGCATAGTACCACATTCCTGTAGTTCCAACTACTCAGGAGGCTGAGGAGGAAGGACTGCTTGAGCCCAGAAATCTGAGACCAGTCTGGGCAACATAGCAAAATCCCATCTCTACAAAAAATACAAAAATGAGCCAGGCATGGTGGTGCACACCTGTGGTCCCAATCTCTGCATCGGGAGACTGAGGCAGAAGGAATGCTTGAACTCAGGAGGTCAAGGCGTGTTGAGCCGTGAACATGTCACTGCACTCCAGTCTGGGCAATGGAGTGGACCCTGTTTCAAAACAAAACAGAAAGTGTCATCTGCCAAATTATCATCATAAGTGAATACTGAATATACGAGACTACATTAAAAATTGACAAGCTCCAAGAGACAAGAAGGAAAATCTACAGAACCGCAGACTGAGACCAGAAGGAGAACAGACTTCAGCAGGCCCTGCCTCCTGCCCAGAGCCTCTCGGAATGTCCATCCACCATGCGACCACATCCCAGAAATGCAGCCGCTCACCAGGTGCTCGGCAACTTTTGAACAGCATCACAGACACCACGTAAACATGAACTTCAGCCCACCCTCCACTACAGTTAAACTGTGTGACTGTGAGCAGCTCCCCAAGCGGCCGGTTAGTGTCTTCACCAGACACCCCCAGGGAAGGCTGACAGGAGACCGTTTCTGCTGTCTGTGAGCACGGCATGAAGAATGAGAACCCCTGCTCTCTCAGTGTGACACTGATGGTACTATGTATGGCAGTGACACAGTCTGTCACTCATTTGTCCCTCTCAAGGATACTGATCCCAATTCTGAAATTCACTTACGCCCAACATAAAGGAACACCAACATTTTGCTGAGAGCTGATTTGAAAAAAAGTGCGAGCAAAGCAGATCTTTTTCTTCTCCTACCCACACTAAACAAAACTTCACTTCTACTCCAAACGCCACATGGCATTTAGTTCCCATCCAAGCTAGTCCACCATACCCCAAAAGTACCCATCCCTCACTCCTGGGTTCAGGGGGCAAGTTTCAAAATGCACTCACTTCTGCCGGAGGATAAACACTATTTAAACAACCAACAAGAAGCAAAAAGACTCACGAGTCAGAGAAAACATTGGCCCCTCTGGCAAGTCAATTGGCCAACTATGACTCCTGGGTATCTTTCAAAGACCATCAGACATGATCCACTGAACCACTGAGGACACAAAAATGAACAAGACCTGAGTTTTGTCCTCAAAGAGCTCACGGTCCTCCAGGCTGGGCTGGAGTGAGGTAAGTAGGTGAACCAGAGGAGGGCAGGAAGCCTTAATTCTGATGAGGTGAGACCAGTCACGGGTGTCACTGACACAGGCTGGGCCTCAAAGTAAGAGTAGCAAGCAGACAAAACGGCATTCCAAAGGGCACACACGCCACAACTAAGAGTCATGCAGCTGGACTTGTAAAGGACAGCTTGACTATGGAGGGCCTGGGATACCACTAAGGTAGGACATTTCTCCTGGAGATAACTAACAGTCAACTGAGCACTGTTACCAAGGAGATTGCAAATGTGCAACCTTTGATTAAACTTGAAATATTATTTACATGGTCAGTAGTGACAGAGCAAGACACTTAGCCATGGCAGGGAGAAAATATGTGTTTCCCTAAACACACACACCTGCAACAACCAGCCTAAATCAAGTCCTATATGAAAATACACTCTAGCTGGGGACAGTGGCTCACGTCTGTAATTCCACACTATAGGAGGTCAAGGTGGGAGGATCACTTATTCTTCTTTCACGGATAAAGCATCTATTAGCAATTGCACATTGAAAAAATTAGCCAGGTGTGGTGGCATGCAGCTGTAGTCTCAGCTATTCAGGAGGCTGAAATGGAAGGATCATCTGAGCCCAGGAAGTTGGGGCTGCAGTGAGTCATGATCATGCCACTAGGCCTGGGCAAAAGAACGAGACCCTGACTCAAAAAAATAAAAAAGAAAATAAACTCTTACAAAAGTTGTGCCACAATAAGCAGCTTTATGAAGGACATAATATTTTTGGTTATTTGAGGCATTCTAAAACCCTTCTCCTCTCGGGTCCAAGAAATACCAGCTTAGGATGGTTCAAACACATGGCTTGGGGAAACTATGGCTCAGCTTGTAATCCCGCGCCTTGGGAGGCTGAGGTGAGTGGATTGCCTAAGCCCACGGGTTCAAGACTCACCTGAGCAACTTGGTGAGACCTCATCTCTACAATAAATTTAAAAAAAAAATTAGCCAGGCGTGGTAGTGTGCGCCTGTAGTTCCAGCTACTTGGAAGGCT
>NW_007216968.1:134429-138068 GCF_000164805.1 Carlito syrichta
GAAGGCTGAGGCGGAAGGATCACCGGAGCCCAGCAGGTCAAGACTGCGGTGGCTGGGAGCAGCCACTGCACTCCAGTCTGAGCAACAGAGTGAGAGTCCAACTCTAAAAAAAAAACAAAAAACAAAAAAAAACAAGAAAGGCAGTTGACTCATTTACCTCAACCCCATCAACCCCAGATGGACTGTTTAAACGAGAACCAGAGGGGGGAAATCTGAGCCAACCTGCTCCAACTGGAAGAGAGGTGGGTCCTAGGGTCACCTCTGGGCATGGTGGCAGGGAGGCTTGAAGACCACTGGAGCTATGTGGCTATGTTTCACAGTATGCCACACCCCTGAGGGACACTCCAGAAATTGGATCAGGTAAATCCGAAATGATCAGCAATGTTTCTTTAAACTCCAGAGAGTTAAGGGGTTAAAACAAACCTCACGAAGTACAAAATAAAGATTAACCGAAAAAAAGTTATCTTTCAACATTGTTTTTAAAAAAGACTAAGGGCAAAAACTCATATATCCCATACCTACAAACAGGACTGCCAACCTATTTTTATTAAATTTAGTTCATTCTTAAGAGATTTTCCAACCCAGATCCACTTTGACTCACTCTGAAATGAGCATTAGTCAAAACATCCTTCTCTTTGACAAGACCATGCCTCACTTCAACAGCAAAAATTCCTGACGATGCCAGAAAACAGGAAATTTTTAGATAAAGTATGGTACAGCCAAATGCAAGAATGCTGCGCCAACAAGAGAGATCATATCTTCAAAAGTTTTCCATCACATTAAAAAGTGCTCATATTACAGTGATCATGAAACTCTGTAAATAGGACCCCAATTTTGTATATGTCCATACAGAGGGGGAAAAACTCTAGCTGGAAATCCTCTAGAATAAGGATCATCTCTGATGGAACATGTGATTTTCAAACTATTCACCATTATGTGAATGTACGTCCCTGATTGTTATATTTTAAAATTCAGAAGGTTTACATTTTGGTGCTATACCCTCCAAGCCTGCCGCCACCCACAGGCAGGGCAGATCTGGGTATGTCTCTTGGGGTGCAGCCCCCTTCAGGTATACTGTGATGCTTCAGGCCCAGGCTCTCAGCTACCAGCATTGAGCTTCTCCAATGCACTTGTAGTCTGGAGATCTGGTCCACTCAAATGATTCTTGGTTCAGACTTTAAACAACCTCAGTTTATTAAGTTTATTATCAAGTTCAGGTTATTATCCCTCCCTGAACCTCCATCCTCTCCTCCATAAAATGAGGATAATGAAGCCACCCACCCTCTCTCCAGGGTTGGTAAAGCCACACAATGAGATTAACATACACAGGAGTATTTGTGTTAAAGTTCTATATGAATGAAAGGTGGCCTCGAAGTTGGCAACAGCACAAAGAACAAACACATATTTGAATGGTTCTTAATCCTCACTAAATGAACTACAGCCCTGACCCAATATAGGCAACCCTATTTCTTAAAAGAACATCAACCGTATCATCAAAGCCCCAAATAGGACCTACTGATTCTGAGCCTCATTATAAACAACAAGAATTTCAGCCAAGAGGGGGCCTGAAGTCTCACATCATAAAGGTGGGAATCAAATGATCGAAAAACCAGCATCTAGGAACCATACAAGTATTTTTTAAAAGAAAACTGCAACCACATCCTCTTGCTAGAAAGTCAAACGGCTTTGCTGGGAGTACCTGAGACCCCAGAGCTTGCAGAGCGAGAAATGGAAGAGAGGCATTGTGAACCACACTCAGTCAGAGGGCTTCACACAGCAAGAGAGGCTCTCAGCTGAGTGCCTTCATTTCTGGCAATGGCTTTCATCAGACTTTTGTGGATGCAGCCGGAGAGCCAGGAAGAGAGCCCTGAAATAAGCACAGCATACCATTTGTGGCACACACATAACAGACCCAGACCTGGAGCTCTGCAGAAGCCCTCCGCAGCAACCCCCATCATCAGCAGATGGGTGCAGGTTCCACCACAAGCCTTGTCAGGGCACAGGGAGCTGCTGCCTCTTGAGGAATCTGGACGTCTCTGACATCACCCAGGGCAACCAGGTGCCCTCAGAGGAGGGAAGGCAAGGTACACACCAAGCGCCAGGCCCCATAGGGCTGGAGTTCCACTTGGCTCCTTCCCTGGAATTAGCAAGTTCCCTATGGATACAGTCCGCCAGAGAGCCAGCCTGCCTGGGATGTGGTTCAAGTCTACAGGGCTGCCAAATACCAAGGGGATCACAGCATCCACCTTCTCCACCTCACTGGCCAAGTTTCAAACCAAAACACTTTGGGGTTAGTAGTTCTGACTGGAGAGTGCCAAAGCTAAACCTTCCTGTGGGCCAATGGAGGGAAGTTGGGCAACGACCACACCAGGCTTTCAGACATACTCCTGCCAGCCTTGGACCATTCTCCATGTTCCTCAATAGAGGTCTTACCGGCCTTTAGGCAGGCCAGTCTGTATTATGGACAAGCCGCCCTGCAAGCCTTTTAGCATCGCTGGCCAACAGCAACGAGAGGAGAGAGACCACTAATCATTTGTGGCTAGGGTATGACGCCATACTCCCCATGTACATGCCACCTGATCCCAGAGGTGAGTCTTGACAGGACCGAAGGGATAAAGCAAGGAAAAAATTCGAAGCCAGAGATAAGAAAGATGAGAGCCACCAGTAATTCAGAGAGGACACAGCCCAGGAAAGGGAGACTGTTGCTGCACCTCTGCTACAGGGCATTGGCCCTGCCTGACATGGTGGTGGTGGGGGAGGTTCTGCCCGATCTCCCCCATCCACTCCCAGGTTTACAACCAACAGCATCCTCCACCACTGCAGGCCTCCAAGTGCCAGGCATGTGAACGCAAAACCCTTCAGCTGGAAGCTGCCCTGCCCTCCGGGTAGAGTTCCTCTTTTAATCTGACCTCGGACTTCTGGTACAAAGCACACTCTGGAGGCCAGCGTTTGCACCGGGGCAGGTAGCACTGCACCTGGACACTATGTCACCTGCGGCCAGGCTGGCTCTCTGCGTCTGCTAAGTTCAACTGCCTCCACTGTACCCCTAAACTGGACGATGACACTAAGGGGGAAGCCCCGCCTAGGCACGCTGGCCGGGGCCTCATCTCCAGCAGCAGCAGTTCTCAAAGCACGTCTTCAACGTCCAGCAAGACGCTCAGGCCTGGCCTGGTAACCTGTCACGGGTCGGGTGGCGCCAACCCATCCAGCTGCACCCAGGCGTCGGCTGGGCCAGGACACTCAGCGGCCCGGGACGCGGCGGCACCGAGCCACTTTCTCACAGGAGAGATTCTATTGTCCATTATCAAATTAGCGCTGACGATCCGTCTTCCTGACAGAGCACGCAGCGCGCCGGGCGCAGGCGACGCTCGCCGGCCTTGCAGGGCAAGAAGCACCGCAGTGCTCCCTCGGCGGGGCAGCTGCGCGCCTCGGCCGGGCGCGTGTGTACACACACACGCACATACGGTGCGCACACCCCCGCCGAGTCGGGGGCTCCCGCTCCCCCGCGCCTTCCAGCAGCCCCACGGCTGCCCGGCCCTCACCTTCGATGGCGATGACGTGCTCCCGGATCTGGTTCTGCAGCACCGGTTCCTCCACGCGCTCCAGCAGCTCGTAGATAGAGTAGATGTTGGGGTGGAC
>NW_007216968.1:138843-172109 GCF_000164805.1 Carlito syrichta
CCCGGGGAATTGCGCCAGGCCCCGCCCTGCGCCTGCCTCTGGGCTTCCTGGGACTTGTAGTTCGCGCGCCGCCGAGCCGGCGGAGAAGGGATCCGCTCCGCCCGCGGGGACGGGAGAGGAACCCACTCGCCCACTAGACCCCTGCGCAGCTCCGCTCTTCCCTTACTCTCTCCGCTGGCCCTGAGCTGCCCCGCGCCTCCGCACCGGAGAGGCTGCGCGCGAGCCCTCCCGCCTGCGTTTTTGTTTCCAAGTGGTTGCCTCAAGGAGACTGCGACTCGCCAGTATCTCACGACCTCACTTGGTTTGGCGAGTTCCACCTCCCTCGTTTGTTAACTTTCTGCCTCCTTTTTTGAAAGTGGCACGCGTGCTTCCTCTTAATAAATGAAATCTCTTCCCGAAAGCGAAGAGCCTCCTGAGCCCGTGTGGCGTTGAGGGTCCACGCTCCACTATTGAACTCAAGTTGAGACACGGTGCGAGACGCGACAAAATATCATCGGGATTTTCCAAGTATCCTTTTCCATTAACATGTTCAAAAATTGAGCTGTAGATCTCAAGCTATTGTCTCCTGAGCGCCTCCGCCTGCTCCACGGGGTCCCCAGTCCTTGCTTCCAAGGTCCCACCCCCCCACCTCCATCCCCACTCCCCCGGAGCTGGACCACGCTACAGCAGTGGCCCTAGCGCACAGGGAGCTCTTTCCGCAGCCCTGTTCAGATTTGCCGAATCACCCAGTCGAGGGCCGGCCCCACAGGCCCTGGTTTGGGGACACTAGCTGGGTCCCTACCTGGCAGTCATCAGAGTGGGCTTTTTGAAACAACTCGACCGGTCGATATTCCTGTTTAAAGGCTGGTCCGTATGCAACTTGGCTGTGGCCTAAGTACTGTAACCTGCCTTCTTGGGTCATTGTCTCTGGGTTCCCCAATTTCCCAGAGAGATGTACTGACATTTTTAGCATCCTAGGCCTTTGCCCATATCCTAGGGCAGAGGTCATCACTCCATCCATGATATGTCTCTGGTTTCACAGTTGGAAGTTACTGTAATCACTGAGATGCAGGCACATTGCCTTATTTTACTTGACACATTGGCGGCAATCATTATCCTTGAAACCCCTTTTTCTCCTGCTGTCTTGAATAACATGCTCACTGGGGCTTCCTACTATGTTTCTGGCTTCTTGGTCTCTTTGGAGGTTCCTTCCTACTCCCCTAACCTCTAGATATGGAGGGCCTGGAGGCTCATCCTTAGGCCTGTTCTCCTTACTTTTTGCTGTGATCTCCTCTGTCTTATGGCTTTGAATATCATATACAGGTTCTCTCAGATGTGTATCTCAAGTTCACATCTCACCCCTGAGTAACAAATGCACATCTACTTGCTTCCTCAGCATCTTTTGAATGCACTACTGATGATTTAAATCCAGCATGCCTCAAGTTGAACTCTTGCTACCCCTTCCCCCTGCACCTCCTGAAAATCTTCTCCACCCCAGTCATGGGAAACTTCAGGCCTCTATTTGCTCAAGCTAAAAACTTGGTACCCTTCTTTTTGCCTCTTCTCTCATATCCCAAGTGATGTCAGCTCCACCTTTAAAAGATCCAGAATCCAACTTCTCACCAATCTGCTAAGGTCATGATCATCTAGCCCCTGGGTTATTGCTAAATCTAGCAATTGATCTCCCTGCTTCTTACCTCTTCCTTTACAATCTATTCTCAATATACAGCTCTGAAACTTATTTTTTAAAAATAAAAACCTATGTCAAGGCATGTTATGCCTTTGCTCAAAATTCTCCAATGGCTCCCATCCCATCTGGCCTCCAAAGCCCCACAGGCATGAGCTCCTATCAAAAGCTGTGCAAGGTCTGAGCTATTCCTTTACTTGAAAGCTGATAAGTTATCCTGCCACAATTCCATGGAAACTGGCAAAAGACAGGAGACTCCTGGCTCAGAAACAAAGGACTTTGTTGTTCACGACAATAGCATTAGTCAGAGTATCAGTATTTTCATGCAACCGTTCACTGAGCTCCAATTCCCACAGGGAGCATGAGGCCCAAGTAAAACTTGTACTTGAATTGGGTTGCCCACTCAGGAGAGGAACTCTGAACTTAGAGAGCCCAGCTCTTTCCTATGGGCAGTAGGTGTGTCTGCTCCTCACTCCAGAGGGAGACACAGTCTTTATTTTCATGAAGAGTAAGCATTTGTGCCCTTAACTGTGGCAGGAGACACCATCTCCATCTTCCAAGGCTGTTTTCTCTACAAACATCCTTGGGGAGGGGGTATCCCAGAACAAAGGCAGCCAATGCCTTCACTCACAGATGTGCAGAAGTATGAGAGACCAATGTAGGATTGTCTTTCACAGCTTCTGGGTACCTGTGTTAACTAGCATGGACTACCAGAACAAAGTTTCACAGACTGCATGGCTCAAACAACAAAAAATATTTCTTTTCACAGTGTTGAAGGCTGAAAGTCCAAAATCAAGGTTTCATAAGGACTGGTTTCTTCACCTTGGCATGTAGATGGCCATCTTCTCACTGTCTTCCACATATTCTTTCTTCTGTATATCTGTGTCCTAATCTCTTCTTTTAAAGACACCAATCATATTGGATTAATGAACTCCTTAATTAAATTGCCTCTTTAAGAGTCCACCATTCATATATAGTAGCATTCTGGGATACTAGAGGCTAGGGCTTGGGATGCAATTCAGCCCATGATAGTACCTCTCTTAACCAGAGCACCTCGACTTCCACCCCATTCTATCTTTAGTCATACTGGCCTCTTTACTGTTCCCTAAATACACCAGGCACACTTCCACTTTTGTAATCACTGTTTTCTCCATCAGGAATGCTCTTCCCTAGTCCCTCACCAGCTCCATCACTTCCTTTGTATGTTTACTTCAAAGCCACCACCTCAAGGGTGACTTTCCTGGACACCTTAACTAAAATAGTGTCCCTGTTCACCAACACTTCATGTCTCCCTTCCTTGTTGTGGTATAAAGAATAATGGTTCAAAGCTGCTCACATCCTAATCCCTGAATCCAGTAAATATGTTACTCCACATGGTAAAAGGACTTTGTAGATGTGATTAATTTAAGGACCTTGAGGTGGAGAGATTATCCCAAATTATCTGGATGGGCCCAATCTCAATTACAAGAGGGATGCAGGAGTGTCAGAATCAGAGAAGAGAGAGATATGATGACAGATGTAGGAAGGAGAGAGGGAGGGAAGGAGAGAGAGAGAGAGATTTGAAGATGCTGGCTTTGAAGATGGAGGAAGGAGCCACTAACCAAGAAATGCAGATGGCCATCAGAGATGGAAAAGGCAAGGAAATGGGAACAAAGTTCTATCGACCCATCTTGGGCTGCTGACCTCCAGAACTATGAGATAATAAAGTTGTGTTGTTTAAGTCACTATGTTTGAGCTAATTTACTACAGCAACAATAGGAAATGAAAATACTTGCTTTCCTTTTTTTTTTTAAGCACTTATCCCTAACTCGACATCTCCTTTACTCATTTCTCTTGGATTTGGTATGTGTCCCACTAGAATAAAACCTCCATGAGAGCCAGAAGCTTTTGTCTGTTTTGTTCTTACATTGTATCCTCGGCACCTATAGCAATAGCTACTGTATAGTAGGTGACCAATAAATGTGTGTCAAACAAATGGATTCTCCCATTAAATTATAATTGCCATGAAGACAAGGACCATATCTCTCTTGCATAGTGCTTGGTGCATTGTAGTGCAACAAGCATTCAATAAATTAATGAATCACCAGATATCTCTCCTATTGTAAGGGCTCCCTTCTCATTATGTCAGGCACATAGTAGGTGCCCAATAAAGGTTAGCTGAATTAAAATGGAAGATTTTCTGGTAATATGAGACCCAGTAATTTTCACCAGGAAGTTACCACAGATTTATTGTCTGAATACAGCTAAGGGACTTTTAAGTTGTTAGTGAAACCCTAACATGAAAGCAAACTGACTTTCAAAGTAGTGAATTTTTTCTGTTATCAGAGGTATCAAAGACAGGTCAAATGATTATCCCACTCATTCATGTATTCTGTGATTTATTAATTCAACAAATCTTTATTGATCACCTACTGTATCATAGGCAGGGTGCTATGTTCTAGGGACACAAAGATAAAAGATAATGGTTGCCTTTAATGAGTTTACATTCTAGGGAACTATGTTGAAGAATTGTTTCTAGGGTTCAATTTCTGAAACCAACTCTTAAAGTGTGAACAGAAAATATCTGAGAATATCTGTGAATGAAGACAGTCATGGGGACTCACACACATGAACACATAGCTCACCACACATGAACACAGAGCTCACACGTGTAAACATGTAACTCATACACCTGAACATTCAGAGGCTGAGCTAGAGCTGGATGAATAATTCTGGTAATTAACAAAAAGTGTGCACTGAAGACTATTCTGCTAGTGACCAGCTATAGTCATTTATGTTCTCCTAAATCCCAGCAGTGTGACTTGTATCCTTCAAAGGAATAACTTTACAGCCATCCTTTTAAACATCAAAATGCTCTCATTTTTGCTCTCCCTCAAGCTGTAGAGCTGCCCTTACACACAGCTATATAGCTATTTCCTAAACTATCTTTAGGAAGTGTTTTAGAAAATGTATGAAACATGATGTGTCTCTGGACTTTCCTGTGCTCTATCTGTTTGCCTAAACTTGATGTAATTTCATTAGATTCCCCAACCTTGGATGAAGAGTTCTATGACGTGTGTAGACTGCAACATGACAGGGCTCAAGTCATAGCCTGGGATCATCAGCAGGTATTGGTGTAACCCAGCAGGGAGAGTTTTGGCTAACCTGTGTCTCATAAAGGCTTTGGGCTCCTGGCAAAGGTGGGGAGGGACAGGAAAGGAGAGCAGGAACAAGGAGGAAGAAAATTCGGAAGGTATCACAGATAAAACTTTGTCTTGCGTTTTGCCCCCTGTCATGAAAAGACTTTGTGGTGAAGACCAGATACACCAAGAATGTGTTTGCAATTTGAAGTTTCGTCACTTGACTATATATCAGTCTCACAGTCATCTGTATCAGTTAGCTTTGCCCACAAAAATACTACATAGCAAACATGGACAAAAATCTCAGCAACACAAAAGTTTTAGCATTCATTTTGCACACGCTTTTTTTTTTTTGAGTTAGAGTCTCACTCTGTCACCGAGGCTGCTGTGCAGTAGCATGACCTGCTTGGCTCAAGCAATCCCTCCGCCTTAGCCTTCCAAGTAGCTGGAACGAGAGGTGCGCGCTACCATGTTCGGCTAATTTTTTGATTTATTGTAGAGACAAGGTCTCACCAAGTTGCCCAGGCTGTTCTCAAACCCTTGAGTTCAGATAATCCTCTTGTCTTGGTCTCCCAAAATTCTGGGATTACTGGCTTGAGCCACTGCGCCCAGCTGCATACACTTTTATATTCAACTGGGAATCAGCTGATCTAGGCAGGGATCTAGTGGACTATTCAGCTCTCTCCACAGAGCTTTCATTCTCCTCCTGGTACCACCAGGTTAGACCAGGCATGTACATCTTAGTGATGGCAGAAAAGCAAGAGAAGAAACACCAATGGGCAAGCACATTTCAAGTGTCTACACGCTTCATGTCCATTGACATCCCTTTAGCCAAAGCAAGTCACAAGACTGAACCCAGAGTCAGAGGCAGAGAAGCACACCCCACTACAACAGAGGGGCCTGCAAAGTGACATGGCAAAGGTATGAATGTATAATCCTATTTTTGGGAGGTAGTGCAGAACTGGCTACTAGTCCAATCTGTCACACTATCCTTGGGCATATAAGTAAGTCATTAAGCTGCACTCATGTTCTGCACTCAGTTCTTTGGCCTACTGAAGACAGCAATGATGTCTCACAGAGTGTCAGTGAACATCAAATGAGATATGCCTGCCAATGCTTTGCCCGCTGGAGATATTATTCAAGCAAGGGAGCCAAGGAGCTATTTAAGTCTCAGCTTTCTTATGTGTAAAAGATAGATTATAACACCTAATTCATTCTATTATTTTTGCTTAATGTTGCCAGCTTTCCCAACTCACGTAGCTAATAAGTAACTGAGCCAGGATTTGAATTCCAGATCTGTTTTTATAAATACCTTACTTCTTTCTGAGAAGTAATGGAAAGGTGGTGTCCATGTTTTCTATATTTGTAAATTCTCCAACCATAGAATGCAGCAAAAGCAATGGTGCAGGATTTCCGAGGCTGGATTACATAAAACAATGCAGTCTCTGTCTCTCTCTCTCTCTCTCTCTCTCTCTCTCTCAACTTGACACCATGTTGTCAGGATGTCAGGAAGCCCAAGTCACATGGAGAGGCTGTATATAAATAAAATTTCCTTCAGTCCAGCTCCCAAGCTTCAAGTCTCCCTGCTGATACCCTAGATATGGAGGAATGAGTCAAGCTGTCACCTCTGTGCCTTGTCTGAATTCACGATCCACAGAAATTCTGAGAGACAATAAATCATTACTATTGTTTTAAGCCACTAAATGTTGGAGTAATTTGTTCTACAGTGATAAATACTCATAGAATCCTGGACCTTTTTGAAAACATACAAGAATCGTGGTATGCATGAAAGTACTTACAAATATATGACATTTTAATATCCTGGTTCATTACTTATCAAGTATTGCATGTTGCAAAGGACACGTTTACCCTGAATGTAGGACCCCTTAAGAGAGAGTCCAGTCCCTACACTGGCTCTGCTTGTCGTCTCTGGGCATCCCTTATTCAATGGACATGACTCATCTTCTGAAACTGTTATTAGTCTTTTATTGCTGCCACAAACTAAGTGGCTTAAACATACATGTATTATCCTATAGTTCTGTTGGTCAGAAGTCTACCCTGGGGCTCACCTGGCTAAAACCAAGGTGTTGACAGGGCTGTATTCCTTTCTGTGGGCTCTGGGCAGGATCTGTTTCCTGGCCTTTGCCAACTTCTTCTTTTTTTTTTTTTTTTTGAGTTGAAGTCTCACTCTGTCACCCAGACTGGAGTGCAGTGGCCGTCTCCTGGCCACTGCAGCCTCGACCTGCTGGGCTCCGGCGATCCTTCTGCCTCAGCCTTCCAAGTAGCTGGAATTACAGGCATGCACTACCACGCCTGGCTAATTTTTTTATTTATTGTAGAGATGAGGTCTTGCCAAGTTGCCCAGGCAGGTCTCGAACCCGTGGTCTCAGGCACTTTCCCAGCTTCTAAAGGCTGCCTGTACTCCTTGGCTGTGGGCTCTCTCTTCATCAATTTCAAAGTCAACAAAGGTGGGTTGAGTCTTCCTCACATCGCATCACTCTGGCCCCCTCCTTGACTCCACTCTCTCAATTTTCAGGACCCTTTCAATTATATAGAGCCCACCTACATAGTCTGAGGCAATCTCCCCATTTCAAGGTCATCTAATTAGTAACCTTAATTCCATCTATAACCTTAACTTCCCTTTGCCATGTACGGTCAAATAACCACAGGTTCTAGAGATGAGGACATGGACATCGGGTGGGGGGGGACATCATTCTGCCTATGACACATTAATAAACTCTTGCCACTGTCCAGTATACATTTCCTGCTTACTATTTGAGGTTTGTCAAGTGTAATAGTAGTTGCATTTGGATCCACATCTACACATAATTAGAAGACTATTCAAAAGAAACATTGAGTTACCAGAGTCAGTCTTGGATCTATCCACAACCCTCCATCCTGGGTAGACATTCAAAACTCATGGGCTTTGTGTAATCTAGAAGTCATCTACCACTGGCATGTTTAGAATCCCACCACAAGACCCTATGATCCCCAACTCAAAATGATGGAGACAGAAACACAGGTGAACGCAATGAACTTTTCAAACCTTTGTGCCTTTATTTATTTTGCACTTATCTTTTAGGACAGTCAGTGCTTATTTGTAGGATTAAAAGAATATCTTCCTGATGTACAAAGTAAACAAAATGAGTAATAGTTCTATTTAGTTTAAGGTTCTTTTCTTTTTTTCTTTGAGTTGGAGGAGTCTCATTCTGTCACCCAGAATGGAGTGCAGTGGTATGATCACAGCTCACTGCAGCCTTGACCTCCAGGGCTCTTCTGCCTCCTGAGCAGCTGGGACTACAGGCATGCACCACCACTAATGTGCCACTGGCTAATTTTTGTTTGTTTGTTTGTAGGACTACATGTAGCTTTTATCAAGATTTTCAGAATCTTGCTGAAAATGCAAACAATTCCAGGATGAAATCCAAGTTTTAGTCCCGCCAACTGTCAATAAAATGAGCATGTGGTACCTAAGGACATTTAGAAAGCTTTAGGGGTAACAGAAGGTGGGATGGGGTAAATTAGAGTTCATAATGGACTGGGCAAATGTAAACTAAACACTGGATACTGCTGTACTTAGACGTTTCTTAGTCAAGGCCCTCTGGTCATGGCTCTCACAGCTCATCTTTGCCCTTAATGACCTGACTTCTTCTCTCTGATTTGTCCCTCTCTTTCTCCTGAGGACAATTACCCCCTCCCCTCAGTTTTTACCCTTTGAATTGCTAGGAAGGAATTCACCCCAAACCACAATTTTTTCTGTTATTCACATATTTTCCTAAATTAAGAAGTATTACTCAGAGATGACTTCTACGGTTTATGACTTTTTTAATAGGCTGAGAAATCACTTCCATCAATAAATAGGCTAGACTTGGCTAGGCTGTGATAGTCGTGCATTGCAGGTAATGGGGGCCGTTTGGTCCAAGGGCAACAATTATTCTGGAAAACTTCCATTATTGAGAGACAGAGAAGAAGTACTATTTCTCAGAAGGCAAGTGGAAAAGCAAAACCTCCGTTCTGCCATCAACCTGGGTGTCTTGACAAGCATAACTATCCTGGAGGTCCCATGTTGTGTTGGTCTCCTATTGCTGCTGTAACAAATGACCTAACATGTAGTGACTTAAAACAATATATATTTATTATCTTGCAGATCTGAAAGATGGAAGTGCAAAATGGATCTCACCGAGCAAAAATCAAGGTGTTGGGCAGGGTTGATTTCCTTTCTAGGGGAGACTCTGTTTCCTTGTCTTTTCCAGCTTTTACAGGCTGCCCGTACTCTTTGGCTCATGGCCCCTTCCCCCATTTTTAAAGCATTGTAGCATCTTTGAATTTCTCTGGCCCTCCTACCACCCTCTCTCCCTCATAAGGACCCTTGTGATTATACTGAGTCCACTTGGATAATCCAGGATAATCTCCCCATCTCAAGGTCCCCAACTTAATCACATCTGCAAAGTCCCTTTTGCCATGTAAGATGCATTTTCACAGGTTCCCAGCATTAGGACAAGGATATCTTTGGGAAACCTTTATTCTGCCCACGATTCATGCTGAGAATAAAATGGAAATAGACACAGGCTTTACGTATTTCACTGAAATACATCATGGGATAGTCCTTGGATACATCCACACCAATAAATACCTAGTGACAGACTAATCAAAAGTCAACCTGTCTGTGGAAAACTCAAGCGCTGTACTTTCCTCACTTTCATTTAAAGCAGGGAATTTAATTTAATTTAATGTTTTAAAACCTATTCAATAAAATGCATAGGATTATGAAGGAAACCAGTTATACTGAAATGCAGTTATTAAAATAGTTAACCATTTGTGGTACAAGAATATGTGTGCTTCATTAACAAGCTAATTAACAAGGTATAGTAGCTGATCTATTAACTACCAGACTTTGAGTTACTGATAAGCTTACACAAGATTTTAACATATTTGCAATATTTGAATGTAACAGGAAAATATCTGATTTGTCTTGGTGACAAAGTCACAGATTCTACTAACACTTTTGTGACTTATCTACATTCATGATGGAAGGAAATGCTATATTTCAATTAGGATTGAGTGAAATTAGAGATATAAATCTCTTCCCATTCCAGTTCCCGTTTTAAGGCCAGGACAAGGAAGAAGGTGCCTGACCCAAGCAGAGGCTGAGGGTTTTCTAAGGCAAATCCTTTTTTAAAAAAAAATGGCAGTGAAATACACGTAAAATTTACCATCTTAATCTTTAGATGGCTCAGTAGTATGAGTGGCAACAACATTGTTGTGTGCCCATCTCCAGAACTCTTTTCATTTTGCAAAACGGAAATTCTATACACATTAAACAAGAACGCCCCCAGTCCCCGGCAACCACCGTTCTGTTTCTATTTCTATGAATCTGACAATTCTAGGAAGCTCATATGAGAGGAATCATGCAACATTTGTTCTTTTGTGACTAAATTATTTTACTCTTCATAATGTCCTCAAGATTCATCCATGTTGTAGCATGAGTCAGAACTTCCTTTTTAAGGTGGAGTTATATTCCATTGTATGTATAACCCACATTTTGTTTATCCGTTCAATGGCTGATAGACACTTGGGTTGCTTCTGCCTTTTAGCTATTGTGAATAATGCTGCCATGATGTTTGTGTGTTTATGTGCCATGATGTTTGTATGCCATGGTAAACATGAATATGGGTATACAAATCTCTTTGAGGTCTTGCTTCCAATTCTTTTGGGTATATACCAAGGAGTGGCATTGCTAGATAAAGCAAATCTTTTTTTTTTTTTTTTTTATTTGAGTTTCACTCTGTCACCCATGCTGGAGTGCAGTGGCACACTCACAGTCACCCCAGCATCAACCTGCTGGGCTCAGGTGATCCTTCCGCCTCAGCCTTCCAAGTTGCTGGAACTATAGGTGTGTGCTACCACGCCCAGCTAATATTTTTATTTATTATAGAGATGAGGTCTCACCAAGTTGTCCAGGCTGGTCTCGAACCCCTGGGCTCAGGTACAATCCTCTCACCTTGGCCTCCCAAAGTGCTGGGATTACAGGCTTGAACCACTGCACCTGGCCAAAGCATGTCTTTTAGTCCTTTTAATGGCAGATCAATGTGAAGCCCAGCTTCAAGGAGTTTTTTTTTTGCTTGTTGGTTTTTGTTTTGTTTTGTGTCAAAGTCTGACTGTTACTCTAGCTGAAGTGCAGTGGCACACTCACAGCCACCACAGCCTCGACCTGCTGGGCTCAGGCAATCCTTCCACCCCAGTCTTCCATGTAGCTGGTACTACAGGTGTGCCATGTCTGGCTAACTTTTTGATTTATTATAGAGATGAGGTTTCACCAAGTTACCCGGGCTGGTCTCTAACCCCTGGTTTCAGGCAATCCCCTTGCTTCAGCTTCCCAACGTGTTGAGATTAAAGGCATGAGTCGCCATGCCTGGCCAGATCCAAGGAATTCAGTCTGCACTCAGGCCAGGGTGACAGCTCCTAAGATTTGTGCTTGAGAGGGACCTTGGAATTCCTTTTCCACACTGAGGAGAAAACTGAGCGGCAAAATGACTTACCCAATCTCACACAACTCAGAAACAGACCCAGGAGCAGAACTGAGTCCATGGAACTACCAAGTGTGGAAGCAGCACAGGGTGGAAATCATCTGGCTAGAGATCCCAAAGGCTTGTAGTGTCAGATAACTGAGAGCCGAAGGTGGTGCCGGACTCAGTGATGAGGAAGATGAGGGAGTGATGAAGAAATTCCACTGCTGGGCAGAAATGCCCCTGCCCCTGGTCGGATAATACAGCCTTGTAAGAACTGTTTTCCTACAATGTTTCCATGGATGCAGTGGATGCTGATTTTCCGCCTTTCCAAACAAGGAGGCCGTACTCTTCAAACAATCTTCTCAAGCCACCTTCTGTGGGTGCCATGCAAACACTGGTCCCTGTGTTTTAAAACCCATCTGACTGGGCACTGTGGGTCACACCTGTATCCCAGCAATTTGGGAGGCAGAGGCAAGAGGATTGCTTGAGCCCAGGTGTTTGAAACCAGCCTGTGCAACTCAGTGAGACCTCATCTTTACAATAATTAAAAAAATTAGCTGGGTGTGGTGGCATGCACCTGTAGTTCCAACTACTTGGAAGGCTGAGGTGGAAGGATTGCCTGAGCCCAGCAGGTCAAAGCTGTGGTAGTGGTGACTGTGCTACTGCACTCCAGCCTGGGCACAGAGTGAGACTTCGACTCAAAACAAAACAAACAAAGAAACCATCTGTAACTTGCACACTTGCCTTGGATTTGCAGCAGTGTTTAAAGTGGATATTTATAGAGGCATGTGCTAACACAATCATGTAAACCATTTCCTCTGTGTATCAAGTGCAAAATGCATGATAATTCTGAGTATATAAATTCTTCTCTCATAAAATGGAAGATTAATTTGCTTATACACATTCTGCAAGCTGATTAAAAAAGCTGGTTTTATACACATAGAGTTGGCTGACGAACAAATTAGACATTGAGAAATCAGATGCAAATGAGTAGTTTACAGACACTTCTGAAATTATATAATCTTCTCCCAGATCATGTGAAAAACCAAGAAACTGATTTAGAATGGATCTATTGAGGTGGCTAAAAGGAGGGCTTCTGTAATGTTTACCAACTTTATTTTTCATATTGAATCTGTCATATATTTTTGTAAGCATCTTTGCACGTTAGTTTTTGTTTGCTCATTTGTTTTATATATCATCTGCTACAACATCTTTGAGGTTATTATTAAATTTTAGGATCTGATACATTTGGTAAACTGTTCCTTTTGATGTACCTGAATACAGTATACACAAAACAACAACCTGCCACAAGGGATTGTGCTTCTGTTCTTTAATTTTCACCTGGTTTCCAAAAATAGATTCAGTTAAAATATTTATCATTCTGCCGCTAAGTACATTTAGGCACCTTTGGACATTATCTCATGTAAACATCCAAGATCTTGCAAAGTAGCTAATACTGTCCATAAGTGAAACCCTGAAGGTCCTGAGGCCCCAATTTTCTGAGTGTGAATACACGTCTTCCATCCTAACCACGTCTCTCCGAATTTTGAAAACACAATGGAAAGCGTGGTCACAGAGACATTTTCTATGTTTTCGAAGATGAGCCCATTATAAAACACATCTAAGATCAATGATCCCATTTCGCTTCCTCATCTTCTCACAGGCAATGATTTTTGTTTTGCTGGTTTTTTTGTTTGTTTGTTTTTTGAGTCAGAGTCTCACTCTGTCACCCAGGTTGGAATGCAGTGGTACACTCACAGCCACCCTGGTGTTGACCTGCTGGGCTCCGACGATCCTTCTGCCTCAGTCTTCCAAGTAACAGGAACTATAGGCACACGATACCACATCCAGCTAATTTTTTGATTTTATTGTAGGGACAAGATCTCACCAAGTTGCCTGGGCTGGTCTTGAACCCATGGGGTAGACGATCCACTCACCTCGGCCACCCAAAGTGCTGGAATTACAGGCTGAGTCACCAAGCCCAACCTGTTTTGTTGTTGTTGTTGTTGTTGTTGTTGTTGCTTTTGAATTGGAGTCTCACTCTGTTGCCCAGACTGGAGTACAGTGGCTGCTCCTGGTCACAGCAGCCTCGACCTGCTGGGCTCCGGCAATCCTTCTGCCTCAGCCTTCCAAGTAGCTGGAACTATAGGCGTGTGTTACCACACTCGGCTAATTTTTGATTTATTGTAGAGATGAGGTCTCACCAAGTTGCCCAAGCGGGTCTCGAACCTGCAGGCTCAGGCAATTCACACACCTCAGCCTCCCAAAGGCGCGGGATTACAGGCTGAGCCACCGAGCCCGGCTCCCAGCCTGTTTTTTTGACCAAGTAGTATGACCCTCCCAGCTCAACAAGCTAGCTCACTGTAATCCCTTTAGCTCAAACTGTGAGTGTGCACTGCCCAGGACCTGCCAGCAACTTGGGCCCCTTGGGGTCCGTGGCCATTCTCATTAAGTTGCACACTATCTGACTTTTTGTATGTATCCCAAGGACAAGAGGGACTTTGGGAAAAGAACAGCAGCTATTTGTTTGGACTTGTCCTCTCCTTTTTCTTAGAATGGTGGTCATCAAACTGTGTTCTGTGAAGCCTGCCACCCCAGGAAGGCTGTCACCCCAGGAAGCCTGCACAAAGTGAAAGTGAAAGTTCTACAAACCCTTTTCCACCAACAGCTACGTAAGCTACTCCTGCATCATGCTGTCTGGTCAGAGATTTCCAGTGGTGTGGTACCAATAGCCTGGCTACTCGACTTCATCTAGCCCTCAACCCTGACTCCCTTTACAAACAAACTTCACTTTTTTTTTTTTTAAGTCAGAGTCTCACTCTGTTGCCCAGGCTGGAGGGCAGTGGCAAGATCACAGCTTACCGTAGCCTGGATTTTCTGGGCTTAGGCAATCCTTCCACCTCAAC
Organism: Carlito syrichta; assembly: GCF_000164805.1. Classification (NCBI taxonomy): domain Eukaryota; kingdom Metazoa; phylum Chordata; class Mammalia; order Primates; family Tarsiidae; genus Carlito; species Carlito syrichta. The sequence goes on from NW_007216968.1 coordinate 153,044, forward strand.
CTTCTAAGTAACTGGGACTACAGACATGCACCACCAGTCCTAGCTAATTTTTAAATTTTTTTGTGGATATGAGGTCTCATTATGTTGCCTAGGCTGGTCTCAAGTTCCTGGGCTCAAGTGATCCTCCTGCCTCAGCCTCCTAAAGTGCTGGGATTATAGACATGAGCTACCATGGCTGGCCAAAGCTCCATTTTTATCTGTCTATCTATCTATCTATCTATCTATCTATCTATCTATCTATCTATCTATCTATCTATTTATTTTTGAGTTGGAGGTCTCACTCTGTCGCCCAGGCTGGAGTGCAGTGGTGTTGGGAGCCGGCCACAGAGACCCACTGAGCGTTAGGGATCAGGAAGGGCCGTTGACCCCAAGACCACTAGGATGTGTTCAGGAGCTATTGACCCCATTTCCTCCCCCTTTCTACTCAGCACTAACCAGATTAAGCTACTGTGAGCTCAAAACATAAAAGCTCTGAGACCAGGATGAACACAAGCTAACTTTAGAAGCTCATTGCTCCCATTCTTCCGCAAACTGCAATTTTGGCTTTCACACAACTTATAATTCAAACTCGTGTCACATCTAAGAGCCTTAGTATTGGTCACAGGCTTCTGGGTCATGATCTTAGGATTTATTGAAGGTGTAAATTGTAGAATATAGTTTTAGAAGACAGCCATTATGTTGAAAGAATGCGGCTGGGTTACTTGCAGGTAGCCCACTTTGGACTGGGCCACATTCCAAACATTCTGGAATGGGCCACTTTCGTTTGTAAAGTAAATACTTAAGCTTCTATAGAATTGTTTAACTGGGCATAAATCAATCAGTTTAGGATGGAAAAGGTTTATGTCAGTCACAGATTAGGTTATCCTTTGTTATGGGATTTTAAGATTATCATATGAAAAGGGTTTAAAAGCAATCATTGATTAAGTTTTCATGGATTAAGGTTTCTGGTGGGTGGGGGACACCCCTTCCACATCTGACTTTGTGTATAAAAGACCCGTTGTAATTCCCAATAAGACATACATCGCTTCTGCACTAGACCGGAGTCCCGTCTCTTTCTTTCTCTCTCTCTCTCTTTCTCTCTTCTTCCCCCCAATCGCCGACACTGTCTCCACCTTTGGGGTACCCTGAACCTGGCTGGAGCTGGACTCCGGCACAGCGGTACACTCACAGCCACCCCAGCATTAACCTGCTGGACTCTGGCGATTCTTCTGCCTCACCCTTCCAAGTAGTCAGAACTGCAGGTGTGTGTTACCACGCCCGGCTAATTTTTGATTTATTGTAGAGATGAGGGCTCACCAATTTGTCCAGGCTGGTCTTGAACCCACGGGCTCAGGCAATCCACTTGCCTCAGTCTCCCAAAGTGCTGGGATTATAGGCTGAGCCACAAAGCCTGGCCCAATTTTATCTTTTAAATGTATGAGATTCCTCATTAGCTTTACTTCATGGGGGCAGGGAAGTTAAGAACCATTGGTACTGGGTGTCAAAAAATGCTTTCTAGATATTAAAGTACATTCTAGCCCATGACACTTCTTTATTATAATCTATGGAATTTTTCACTTGGGGCATTTTTACTGTACTTACATGTAATGTTTACTTGTCTCCTTCCTTAAATGTAAGGAGACAGAGCAAAACAAAAACAAAAAAAGTGTGGGCAGACAGAAAATTGGCAAAGAAGACCCCTCCCTTTGACACTTCCAATTCTACTTCCCCTCTCTGTTGAGTGCTCTCTACTCTCTGAAGCCTCCTGGCTAGACCAAGACTTTTCTTTCTGGCCTCTCTCCAGCCTTTCCCCAAGCCCAGGTGTCAGGGTGTTTTGTGTCCCTTGCAGATCACAGGTCTAGGAGGCGGCCCATGTGGCCCATCTTCTGTCCATTTCTGGGGCTGCAGGCAGGAGAATAGAGTCTCATAACCATTGAGGAGGTGCTGGGCAAGTGAAAAGAGCAGAAATCCTTGCCTCAGCCAGGGCACAGTGGGTGGAGGACTCCCCTGACCCAGCCACCAATTTCCTGTCACTTGGAATAAATGACTTTCTCTCCTCAGCCTCTGTTTCCTAACTTGAAAAATGTCAGCTGGATCAGAGGATCTATAGGCCACACCTCTCAGATTTTAAAGAGCACACAAATCACCTGGAGTCTTGTTTAAAATGCAGGTTCTGGTGCCGGGCTCGATGGCTCAGCCTGTAATCCCAGCACTTTGGGAGGCTGAGGCGAGTGAATTGCCTGAGTCCATGAGTTTGAGACCAGCCTGGGCAACTTGGCAAAACCTCATCTTTATAATAAATACAAAATTAGCTGGGCATGGTAGTATGCTCTGTAGTTCCAGCTACTTGGAAGGTTGAGGCGGAAGGATCGCTGGAGCCCAGCAGGTCAATGCTAGGGTGGCTGTGAGCATGCCACTGAGCAATGGAGTGGGACTCCAACTCAAAAAAAAAAAAATGCAGGTTCTGGCCAGGTGCGGTGGCTCATGCCTATAATCTCAGCACTTTGGAAGGCAGAAGAAGGCAGATTGCTTGAATCCCGGAGTTTGGGACCAGCCATGATTGTCATGATCAAGCCACTGCACTCCAGCCTGGGTGACAGAGACTCCAACTAAAAAAAATAAAATGCAGGTTCTGATTCAGTGGGTCTTGGGTAAAGCAACTTCCAACAAGTTCCAGGTGATGCCTGGTGCCAGTCCCCAGCTCTTGTGTAGAGTTACTTTGCTGTGGGTATCAGTGCACCAAAATCTCTGATCAGGCAGGATGAAGCAGGAATGGGTTATTTTTATTTTTTATTTTTTGAATTGGAGTCTCACTCTGTCGCCCAGGCTGGAGTGCAGTGGCTGCTCCCGGCCACCGCAGCCTCAACCTGCTGCGCTCCGGCGATCCCTCCGCTTCAGCCTTCCAAGTAGCTGGAATTACAGGTGCGCACTACCATGCCTGGCTGATTTTTTTATTTATTGTAGAAATGAGGTCTCACCAAGTTGCCCAGGCTGGTCTCAAACCTGCGGGCTCAGCCTTCCAAGGCGCAGGATTACAGGTTGAGCCACCAAGAGGAATGGGTTCTTATTACTTACAGAGCTATCCGTAGAAAAAGTTTTGGTTTTTTTTTTTTTTTTTTTGGTCCTAATCCTTGCTGCTAAATTCCTCTCTAAAATGTTTTAAGGACAGGCATTGGTGGCTCATGCCCATACTGCCAGTACTTTGGATGGCTGAGATGGGAGAACTGCTTGAGGCCAGGAGTTTGAGACCAGTCTGGTCAACATAGCTAGACCTCTGTCTCTACAAAATAATTTTAAAAAATGTTTTTGGCCGTAGTCCTGTTTGAGGAAGCCTACTGGATTTGTGAAAACCAAAGCAGTTCCCAGAAGTTTCTTAGAAACACATGCAATCCTATTTCTTTCCTTCAAAAGGCATTTCTCAGGGATTCAAAGGTCCTGATAGTACCATTTCCCACACTGCCTGCCTGGTTATTAGAAGCAGAAATTCACTCCCAGGTTTATGGAGTAAAATGTCCTCACCGGGGTGAGGTGGGTGTTTCAGCAGTTTTTTTTCCCCCAGACCTGGAGAATTGCCTCTGGCCCTTAACTTCAGGCAGGTCACTGCCTTCTGCCTTGCCAGCACTTGGCTCACAGCATGGGCTACGCTCCATGGAAGTGATGTTTGGCCCAACCAATCGAATGTTGTGATGCCCAGCACGCCCAGACCTATGTGCAGCACCTCCAGATGGCTCCTATTTATGGATGAGGAAACAGAGGCTTACAGCTAGCCTCAAGTCATCGTAAGGTCAACGGCAGAGGTAGGAGTAGGACAAGACCTCAGTTCCAGTACCCTCTCCAGGGAACCCCTGAATCTAACCACACATACAACGCTGCATGCACCAGTCCACTGGATTCCATTTCTGGCTCTGCCACTGTGAACTGTATGTCTTGGGGTGAATTCATTCTTGTCTTCAGGCCTTAGATTCCTCACCTGTAAAATGGAGCCACTAAAACACCTACCCCACAGAGAATTATGATTATGTTCCCAGGAACCCATCCCATCCACAATCTTATTAGCATCACTAGCAACTTTAATTTACACATATGCAATTATAAAGTTTAATGTCCTTTTACACTTGTTACTTGTTCTCAGACTCAAAGTACATCTTACTGAATTTAGGTTAAATATGCCTTCTGCAATCTTTTTGTTTGTTTGTTTGAGTTGGGGTCTGTGTCACCCAGGTTGGAGTACAGTGGCATGATCACATCTCACTACAGCCTTGACCTCCTGGCTCAGGTGGTCCTTCTGCCTCAGCTTCCCAAGTAGCCGAGACTACAAGTGCCACCATGCCTGGCTAATTTTTTGATTTTTTGATTTGTGTGTGTGTGTGTGTGTGTGTGTGTGTGTGTGTGGAGACAAGATCTTGCTATGTTGCCTATGCTGATCTTTAATTCCTGGGTTCCTCCCATCTTGGCCTCCCAAAGTACTGGGGGATTACAATTGTGAGCCACCACACCCAGCATGAAATTGTATTTTTTGAGATATACACATTCATAGGTTGGGTCAGGTTAGCATAAAAATGGGGCCAATTAATCAACACATGTCTACTGAGCCCTGCTCTGTGTGAGGCGGTGCACTAGAGATGCCGGCACCATAGTAAAAGAAAGTGCCACTTCCTTCTCAGAACTGTCGGGGTGGATGCAGAGTAAGTTAACACTTTCTCATCACTAATTAACTAACTTCAAGCATGCACTCCCGTGGACTTAAGGTAAAGTCACACTTCATATCAGCTTCAGTGTCTGCAGCCCAAGGGTTTGGGGCCAGATTTCGGTTTTCCTCTCCTCAGGTTCATGCATTTATTACCCTGTGGCACCTGAACTTCCCTTTTACCTTGACCTTCACGAGTGTGAGGTGTGAAAAGCTCCAGGAACAGATTTTAGGAAGAGAAGCTGGCCAAGTTTTGGAAATGACAGGTATATTTGTTTGTTTGCTTTGAAAAGAAGGAGTACATATTTGCAGAAAAATTGAGTTAAGAAGCCTCAGACAATAAAAGTTGGGATTTCAAGGCTCTGTGGGAAGAGATGGGGAGAAGGGAAGAGACCCAGTAATGGGTAGTCAAATCTAAAACCTGGAGAGAGAAACAATGTGACTAATGGGGAAGTTTCATTAAATTTTACTACATGGCATGTGATCCTTTTAAAATATATATATAGCATTCTTTTCTTTCTGTAGAAACTCAATAAAATCTACATTATTTGCAGATGCATTGGACTTGGATGTGGAGTTTTTGTTTTGGATGGGAAGCATGCTGAGATGAGGAGGGGGAGAAGGTGGCACTGCCCATGGGCTGCAGTTCCCAGGGTATAGGTGTGTAGGTAAGGTCAGAGCAAGGATTTCTAGCCTTGCCATACTTGCTTAAACAGCCCCATCCATCCATTTTGGTGTCAAGGGCACCATATTTGCCTGCCAGAAGAATCCCTATGGTCAAAGTGTTGACTCACCCAGAGCTGTCCAGTGATGCAGAGCATAAGATGTGGGAGATGGGCATGTGGCTAGGTCAACTTCTCCATCTTGCCTCCCAACAAAGAACCCCTTGCTGGTAGTGAACTGTTCAGTCATGGCGATAGGAGGGGGCGAGGATTGACCTGGAGGCAGTTGGGTACAGATGATTCAACACGAACCAACCCTTGAGAAGCTTGCAGCCTCAGCTCTTTCATCACCTGTCTCCAAGGTCTTGGTGATGTCACAAGGCCAATAACACTCTTAGAGATTCTTGGAAGCAAAAAATTTTGTCTTCATTATACTGCCCCAGGATCCCAGGGAAACTGGCGAAGTCCTGGTGGTGGTATCAGGTCACCCTTAAGATCCGTGCCGGGCTCAGTGGCTCAGCCTGTAATCCCGCGCCTTTGGGAGGCTGAGGTGAGTGGATTGCCTCAGCCTGTGGGTTCGAGACCCGCCCGGGCAGCGAGACCTTATCTCTATAATAAATAAAAAAATCAGCCGGGTGTGATAGCTCATGCCTGTAGTTCCAGCTACTTGGAAGGCTGAGGCAAAGGATCGCCGGAGACCAGCAGGTTGAGGCTGCGGTGGCCGGGAGCGGCCACTGCACTCCAGTCTGAGCGACAGAGTGAGACTCCAAAAAAAAAAAAAAAAAAAAAAAAGATCTGAAAAGACAGGAGGTAGCAGGAGCTGCCTTTGTTGAGTGGCAGATTTAGGTCTCAGATTAATGGCCTCATTCCCAATGTGCTCCAGCTGAGCTCATATCCAGTGACTGTCGATTACAAACAAACCAGGTTGGAATCAATCTCCTGGTCTCATATGGAAATCCAGCCTTTCCCGCCTTTCTCTTTTGTCGACTCTCCTCCAAACTCTGTTAAAGCTGCAGAGTTCCCTCTTCACACATCACATCAGCTTTTCTGCAGAGAAGGAGCTGGTGTTGCAGTATATTCTTGAATGGAGTTGGGTTCAGATGGTCTAGGAGTTTCGTAGTGGGCAAGGCTACCACTATGAACTGAATTGTGTCCCCCTAAAATTCATATGTTAAAGCCCTAACCCCCAATATAATAGTATTTGGAGATAGGGCATTTAGAAGATACTTAAGGATACTTGAGGGCATAAGATGTGGTATAAGCTGGGTATAGTGGCTCATACCCATAATCCCAGCACTGGGAGACTGAGGCGGGAAGATTGTTTGGGCTGAGGAGTTTGAGACCAGCCTGGGCAGCATAGCAAGATAACATCTCTACAAAAAATTCAAAAATTAGCTGGGCATGGTGGTGCATGCCTGTAGTCCGATCTACTTGGAGGCTGAGGTGGAAGGATTGCCTGACCCAGGAGGGTGAGGCTGTGGTGAGCCATGACTGTGCCACTGCACTTCAACCTGTGTGATAGGGTGAGATATGAACTCCAAAAATTAAAAAAGTGGCCTTATAGGAGATCTTGCTCTCTCTGAGTGCATACATTCAGAGAGGGAAAGATCATGTGAAGACAGTGAGAAGGTAGCCATTTGTAAGTCAAGAACCGAGTCCTCAATAGAGTCTGACCATGCTGGCACCCTGATCTCAGACTTTCAGCCTCTAGAAGTACATTTCTGTTCTAAAGTCATCGAGTGTATAGTATTTTGTTATAGCAGCCCAAGCTGACTAAAATAGCTACCTGGCTTGTTGGCTTCATGGTTCCATTCTTGTCTGAGCAATTCCTCCCTCAACTCACAGGCATTGAGCACCATTATAAATCAACTGAAAAGCAAGGTAGTAACATGTTGCAAAAATGTGTATGCCTTTGGCCTTGTGATTCCAGTCCTGAGTATTTTTAGAAAGTAGGCCGGGTTTGGTGGCTCAGCCGGTAATCCTAGCACTTTGGGAGGCCAAGGTGAGTGGATTGTCTGAGCCTACAGGTTTGAAACCAGCCTGGGAACTTGGCAAGACCTCATCTGTACAATAAATCAAAAAAATTATCTGGGCATGGTAACGTGCGCTTGTAGTTCTGGCTACTTGGAAGGCTGAGGCGGAAGGATCGCTGGAGCCTAACAGGTTGACGCTGGGGTGACCATGAGCGTACCACTGTACTCCAGCCTGGGTGGTGGAGTGAGACTCTGACTCAAAAAATAAAAATAAAAAAGAAAGCAATTTAACAACAACAAAAAAAAAACTATATACATTGAAGATGCTCACTGGAGTAATCTTTCAGGTTAACAAGTCAGAAATACCCAACAATATGGAACTTTCCAGTGATAGGAAACGGTGTGTCAACTTGGTGAAATATAGTACAGTAAAACCATAAGTAGGAAGGTAACATAGAGATGGGGAAAATATATTTTATACTATATGTTTACAAAGGCAAAGTGATAGCCAGATACAAAAAGCCCAAAGATCCACAGATAGATAAAAAAATAAATAAATAAAAAGGTAAAGTGCTACATGGTGTGAGTATTTTAATCAGAAATGTGAAAAATATGTACCTGTGTATATAGGAAGATTGAAAGAGAACATGCCAAAATAAAATTATTTAACTTGGGGAGGGTGGAATGTTAGGGAATTTGAAGAATTCTTTCTTATCATGGAAGCTTAATTGTTTCTACAGAGAACAAAACGTGGCTTGTACGCCTCAGCCTGCATCCTCAGCAGAGGCTAATTTTTTCCTTCAGGCTCAGAGTTTCCAGAACCACAAGAGGCCTTTGATGCCCCAGTTCCAGGGGCTCTATTTTATAGTAGAAGAGAACATGCACTTGTCACAGGGACTGCATCCTACACAGCAGTGTAAACTGTCACCACAATCCCTGACAACCTTCTCTGCACCTTTCCATTAACCTCGCACCTGAGCTCACCTCTGGTTAATAGGAAAACCTCCGTGAAGCCCAGAGCCAAGACCAACTTAAATTTTCCACAGCTTTACACTGGCCAGCCTTTTCTCTCACTGGGGCATCACATGATTTGTTCTTCATGACAAAATTCCCTGGAACCAGATCCTTCTCTGAGTCAGAGCTGAATCTTCTCCCTGAGTATCTGGTAGCTGGAGTTAGGTGATACCCATCCTGGCCATTTTGACATTGAGACACCAGGAACAGGGTTGTCTCCTTTCTCTGAGACTGGCAGCAGCATCTCCTGCTTTAGACATGCACCAGGGCAGAGTACCATCTCACAGCCCCTAAACCATATAGTTTCTTTATGTACACTCTTCAGGTGCACACCATCTTTTTGGAATTAAACTTATACCAGAAGTGATGAATATTTTCCATTTATTCAACACTTTTATGTATTTTTAAAACGTTTTCTCTCTAATGTAAACAAATGAATGCATAAGGCAACCCCCCTAAAAGTATGAAAAGAGCTAAAAAGAAAAACAAAACTATGCCCCTACTTACCAGTTCTACTTGTTGACAGCAATTATTAGCAGATTCTTATGTACTGTTATGCCTATCATATTTGCATATATGCAGAATCTATATGACTATTCTGTGTACCCTAAATACAAGAACAAGTTAGGAACATACTGTTTCACCTCACACATTTTCATTTAATTACATATCTTAGGGATCTTACTTATCAATATATAAATATATATTACATATATTTACATGAGGGTTGACCCCTCCCAAAAAAAACCCAGAATTATTTTTTGGAGGGTGGGCCCCTTACAGTACAGGATTCCTCCACTAGGTAAGTGTTCTAGGAATATCGGCATTAGTATACCAGCTAATGTTGTGACAGGCTGTGTTCAGCTTCAGTGATTTTTTTTGGAGATTCTTTCAACATGTTTGCCCATTTCATGATGGGTGATTTGCAAACACACCTGCTCATTTTCAGCAGTTTTTTTTTTTTAACCAAAAATGACATGACCCCCATGCCCTACCCTCCCTATTCACCTGATCTCACCCCAAGCGACTTTTTTTTGTTTTGCTAGTGTGGAAGAGGTGAAACAAAAAATGGCAGAAGCACTGAAAGGCATTAAAATTGACGAATTAAAAAACTGTTTTGAGCAGTGGAAAAAGCGTCTTGATAGGCATATTGCATCAAACAGAGAGTACTTTGCTGGTGATTGAAATTTAAACATGTAAGAATAAATACATGCTTTTTTAATAAATAAATTATGGGTTTTTGGGGTCTCTCCTCATATATTTAGAGTAGGAGTCTCTATCACTCAGGCTGTAGTGGAATGACATGATTATGACTGTTGCCTCAAACTCCTGGCTCAAGCATTCCTTCCACCTCAGTCTCCCAGGTAGCTGGGACTACAGGCACACAGCAAATATTCTTATTTTTTAGATACAGGATCTTACTATGTTGCCTAAACTGGTCTTGAACTTCTGGGCTTAAGCAATCCTGCCACCTCAGCTTCCCAAAATGCTGGGATTACGGGCGTGAGTCACTGTACCCAGCTTCAGCATATATATTTTTAATGAGTTTATAATATTTTACTTATGACTGTAGCATGATTGATTTAAATAGGTCCTTTAATAGACATTTCAGTTTTTTCTTTGTTTGTTTTGCTGTAACAAATGAAGCTGCAAGTGATCATTATGTGCACTTAACTTCATGCACATTGTAAGTATATTTGTAGGGTAAATTCTTAACAATGAAAATATTGGGTCAAAGGTAACATGCATTTCAAATGTTGATTTTTGCTGACAAATTGCTTCCAAAGAGATTGCTCCAGTTTTTTCTTCTATCAACAATGTGTGAACTTACCAGATTTTCCACATTCTAGTTAATGATGCATGAAAATTGTTTAATTTTGCCAATGGTAGTTAAAAAGTGGCCTCTTTCATTATTTAATGATGGTGCCATCACTATTTAATTTGCATTTTCTAATTATGAGTGAGGTTAGACATCTCTTAATATATTTGTCAGGGCTGAGTGCAGTGGCTCATGCCTGTAATCCCAGTACTTTGGGAGGCTGATGTGAAAAGACTGCTTGAGCTAAGGAGTATGAGACTCAGCCTGAACAACATAGGATACCTCATCCTTACAAAAAAATAAGAAAATTAGCTGGATGTGGTGGTGCCCACCTGTAGTCCCAGAGACTCAGGAGGCTAAGGCAGAAGAATTGCTTGATCCCAAGAAGTTGAGGCTGCTGTGAGCCATGATCGTGCCACTGTACCCTAGCCTGGGTGACATGATGAGACTCTGTCTCAAAAAATAAAATAAATATATTTTTAGTCATTTATATCTTTGGTTCTATGACATGCCTAGACATTGACACATTTTTCTGTTGAATTTTTGTTCTTTTATTATATTATTAAAGAAATTAGCTGTTTATCCACTTATTGGTTATGATACTCCTGGTTTTTCATTTGAAACTTTATTAGATTATTTTCATACAGAGAACCTTTAAAAATGTTATTTAGCAATTTGGACAATTTTTTCCTAATTTCTAGATTCTTGGGTTATTTTTGGACACTTCTCCATTCTAAGATTTTAAAATTCATGTTTATTTTTTTCTAGTGCTTGAGTAAGGTACTTTTTTTTTTTTTTTTACCAGTCATCTTTTATTTGGGTATTAATTCTCATTAGGGTATGAAAGGATTCAGCAATGGTCAAGTTTCTCACAGGGGTGCAGGGCCAAGGAGGTCATGGTCAGGAGAGCAGAATGCACTCTTCACCCTGGCCCCTCTTCAGTGGTACTTATGTAGCTGCTCATGTTCAACCTCTCTGTAAGAAGAGCAGTAGCTGAAAGCACAGAAGCTACCAGTCCCAAAGAAATCCCGATGCTCCCTTTCTTCACACTGACATATTTATTGCAATAGTGGTGGTAACCTCTTTGAAACTCTCCAACAGTGCTATTAGGGGTGAATCCTGCAGTGATATCCAGCCTGGCAGTTCCCCTCACTTGACATTCATGAGTTTCTTCACCTTCACTGGTACAACTGATGCCATCTTGGAGTCCTGGTGTTCCCTGCAATAAGGTACATTTTTACATTTAAACATATGAACCATCTAGAGCAGCTCCATTCAGTGAACTTCCTGTGATGATGGAAATGTTCTGTGTTGTCCAATATGGTAACCACGAGCCATGTGTGGCTCTTGAGCACTTGAACTGTGGCTAAGGCAAATGAATACATGAGCTTTTACTTTTCAAAAATTTTAATTAACTTAAGTTGAAAGTTCTGCAAGTTATTGCAAACCACCCATCTAGAGTTTATTCTGGTGTTAAGATTGCAGTAAGGGCCTGACTCGGTGGCTCAGCCTGTAATCCCAGCATTTTGGGAGGTCGAGGTAAATGGATTACCTGATCCCATGGGTTTGAGACGAGCCCAGGCAACTTGGCGTCTCTACTCTAAATCAAAAAATTAGCCGGGAGTGGTAGCATGTGCCTATAGTTCCGGCTACTTGGAAGGCTGAGGCAGAAGGATCGCTGGAGCTCAGCAGGTCAACCCTGGGGTGGCTGTGAGTGTGCCACTGCACTCCAGTCTAGGCTATGGAGTGAGACTCCAACTCAAAAAAAAAAAAAAAAGATTGCAGTAAGGATGACTTCCCCTCTCCCTCCAGATACCAGTTTTCCCAATATCATCCTCTGAACCTATCTTTTGCCCTAGATTTGAAATGTCACCTTTGTCATATGTTCAATTCCCAGGTATATTTGAGTCTATTTCTGGAAACTGCTCAGCTCCATTGGTTGTAGGGAAACTGTATATCTTTATGAGAGCTTTTAGAGAGCGTCTCTAGTTACAGTGTCTCAGAGCGTTAGGATTACTTAACAGAAGCATCTATTTGTTAACCTTGGCATAGAAGATGGCAATTACTTCCTTGTTATTTCTCATTTATTTTTGACCTTACTATTTAACCTAAGGTACCAATGTAGGAGTGGAACATAGAAAAACCAAACAGTTGAAGGATTAACACATGATTTTTTTTTTTTGAGTTGGAGTCTTACTCTGGAATACAGTGGCACACTCATGGTCACCTCAGAGTCTACCTGCTGGGCTCCAGTGATCCTTCTGCCTCAGCCTTCCAAGTAGCTAGAACTACAAGCATGCACTACCACGCCCGGCTAATTTTTGATTTATTGTAGAGATGGGGGTCTCACCAAGATGCCTGGGTGGGTCTCGAACCCATAGGCTCAGGCAATTCCCTTGCTTCAACCTCCCAAAGTGCTGGGATTACAGGCTGAGCCACCAAGCCCAGCCAAAACATGATTTTAAGAATGAAACACACATGTGCGCGCGCGTGTGCGCGCGCGCATACACACACACACACACACACACACACACAGATTTTCCAAAGTCTGCCTTCAGGGGGAGTTAGATTCAGGCAAATGGGGATAGGGGTGAGGTCAGCTTCAGCACCTTCAACTATACATCTGTGGGTCCTCCCATCCCAAACAGCAGCTGTTTCTCACTCATCCTGAGTCTCCCATACCTGCGCTCCCCTCCTCACTCTCAGGAAGGGTCTGAGTCAGCTCCTCACAGGAAAACCCAAGGGGTCCTTCCCAGAGTGATCTGTATTTTCAAAGGAGAAAAGATACCTGGCTTTATAATAATATTAATAAAGATAAATTGCTGTGGAATTTCTAATATCATCATTGAGAACAGACCAATAGTTGGGGTGTCAAGTTACCTTCTTGTCTACTAAGAAATTGGATTTCTTAGATTTGCAACTAGTATATTGTGTGGGTAAACTCCATGGGGAATAATCAGGAACAGCCTTTAATCTTGCTTTTTTTTTAAACTTTATTTTGTTATAAGGATGCGGGGTACAAGTCAGGGTTAGGTACATAAGTAGTCTACATGTAAGTGAAGTTTAGGCCTCCAACTGGTCCTCCTTTCCCAGGATAGGTACCCTCAGTGATGTCACATGCTCCCCACCCCTGTCAGCAGCTTTTAGTCTCCACTGTCTTTATTCTTTATTTTATCAAGCTTCTCCCATGTATCTCCCTTCCCTGTCCTCGATGACTCCTCTGGGCAGAGCCACAGATTTCTAGCCATCTCAGCTGTCACAGAGTCATTTAGGTCATACTGATTCCCTTCCCAGGCTGACCTAATATCAAAGCTTCCATCTCATAACCATGACCTGCCCAGCTCTGCCAAGCTGAACCCTGCCTGGGAGAGAGGGTGTAACCACTCTTCTTCTTTCTCCCATCCTCTCCTGTCTGAGCCTTCGGGAGTCCGGGCAAGGGAGAAGGGCCTGGCAGAAAGAAGCAAGGGTCCTTCAACTTTGTGGGTGTTCTTTGCAATATGCTCACGGTTCTCAAAGTTCTCAACCATGGCAGGCATCCAAATGTTGGCTTTTTTGTCATGCTCGAGATATCAGTTCTTAGGAGGGCCTGTTCCCTAACCTATTGCAGCTCTCCTCAGCTCCAGTCCCACAGCCTCTTACAACTGAGGTCCCCATCCCTTGAAGGCTGCCATCTTGGATGGGTTCTCATGTCAGCTCTAGTCGGGCTATATTTTCAGCATCCATGTGCCCCCTCCAAAAAATTCATGCATTCATACCAGATCAAATTTGTATAATGGGGGGGGGGTCGGGTCTGTACAATTGTACCACAGCCCTCTCCTCTAGCCCTGCCATCAAAGGTGTCCTCGCCGGCTCCCACCATCAGAGTCCTCCAATGGGGAGCAAGTTCCTGATCTCCCAAGTTCATCCCAGTGCATGAGGATGGCTAGGGCTTCTGCAGCTCAGTCACAGTTTGGGGGGAATGAGGGATGGGCTCCAACAGTCTCTAAGAAAGGTTCTTTCGGAGACTTCTGAGGTTTGAGGTGGGAGTTGTGGGAATACACTTTAGCACCCTCCCCCTGCTGCATTTCGACTATTCTCTATCCCTGCTGAGTATCTTCAATCAACTCCATTCTTTGTCTAGATAGCTGCTTATAATAGTGGGTCTGAGAAGTGCAGAACATATTAGGCCAACATAAGTCCCGTGGGGATGTGTCTTGAAGCTCTACTTTAAAACCTGAAGTTATTGATTTCCTGTTGTCTTCAGTCATGGGACCTTCTCTGACCTTCCTAGACAACAGAGGAAATAATCACGCACGTATGGCAGGTAACACCTCCTTCTATTCAAAGAATGAAACTGTTTTTGAATCTTCCCTAATTTTTTTATCCTTCTCCTTCTCATCCTTTTTTTTTTTTTTTAACACATCCCAGTTCTTTCCCCAGAGCTTCTGAGATTATTTTAGAACAAAATCCTAGAACAACAGTTAGTCAAGTAAAAGAGGAAATTAAAAAAAAGTTGGCAGGTATTCAGATTCATTTTGAAGTTCTTTTCTTTCCGTTTGTGATGCTGCTGGGAAGATTTTTTCTCCTCTTTGGCAGAAACAGACTTCATGTCATCCATTCCAGTTCTCTGTGCACAGTGAGCACATGACAGGAATCCTACCTGGCTGCAGCTGAGTGGAGCCCCCGGTGAAATACAGGTGCACACAGTAGAGCGGGCCCCACGATGCTTGGCACAGCTATAAGTTCTTATAAGAGGTATCTAATTAATAAGACATTTAAAGAAGACCTATTTGTGCCTCACAATAAGTAGTCTCCTTATACACATTTCACAGACTGGTGGCTATTCAGGGAGCCATGTGGCCATAATGGGCCTAATTGTCCTTTATGGAAGAACAGAGGAGCACAGCTGAAAAATGGGGCTTCGGGAAACAGGTATCATCTGGTTCTGTGTTCATTTTCCATTTCTTGTGAACAGAGAATTTCCCTCACAAATAAAACACAAGGGATAATTTTCCTCTACCAATACTGGATTTTTAAGATCAGGCTGGAGGCCTTTTGGTTTCATATTTAAGTAGCAGAAATGTCCATCTGTAACCAGAGCTGGTCTGATTACTTTGTCAATGCTGGAATGCCTGAGCACATCTCTGTTTATATCCAATTTTCTAAATCCATATGCTTCAGCATTTTCTCTCAAGTGAATCAATTGCTTTGTTTGATTCATATCCCTTGAGAAGTTTGTTTTGTTTTGTTCTGTCTTGAGTCGAGGTCTCACTCTGTCAGCCAGGCTAGAGTGCAGTGGCACAATCACAACTCACTGCAGCCTCAACCTCCTGGGGTCAGGTGATGATCCTTCCATCATAGCCTCTTGAATAGCTAGGATGACAGGCATGTGCCACCACGCCTAGCTAATTTTTAGGGGTTTTCTGTAGAGTTGAGGTCTTACTATGTTGCCTAGGTTTGTCTTAAACTCCTGGGCTCTCGCTGCCTCGACCTCATAAAGTTTCAGGATTATAGCAGGCATGAGCTTCCAATGAGTAGAGTCAGGTGAAGAAAAAAGGATCAGGGAATGTGGGTTCTAATTTCGGTGCTGGGCCCATCACTGAGCCCTTTTGTATTAATCTCCTCAGGCTACTCTAATAAGGTACCCCAAACCTTTATTTGAAACAATAGAAGTGCATTCTCTCATGGTTCTAGAGGTCAGAAGTCCAACACCAAAGGTGTCAGCAGGGTTGGTTTCTTTTTAAGGGCTCAGAGATTGAACCTCCTTTCTCTAAGCTTTGCCAGCATTCCTTGGCACTTCTTGGGTGGTAGATATGTCACTCTGATTTCTGCCTCTGTGGACATGCTGTGTTCTCCCTGTGCATGCCTTGTGTTTCTTCTTATAAGGATGTCAGTCATATTGAATTAAAAGTTCACCCTTCTTCAGTGACACCTCATCTTAACTTACATCTTAATGACATATGCAAAGATCCTTTCTCTAATTTAAGCCATATTCATAGATACCGGGGATTAGAACTTCTGCTTATCTTTTTGGTTGGACACAGTTCAGCGTCTTCCAGCCCTGACTTCTGCTGTTTACATATTTATTGTGAGAGTCATGAGAAAGATCTCTCAAATACTGGTGGTATCTGGCTAACTCACACTGCATCTTCCCCAGTGTCTTTGAAGAGCATCCCTGGGCTATTAATGGCAGGCCAATGATTGCATTTAGTGTTTTTTATTTGGTTGCACAAAACCAGACTGATGCATGCAGGACATATACTTGGAGGGTCACAATTAGTAAATCGTCTTGTTACCTCTTCTCCACAAATCTCAAATTCTTTATTTTCCTTTTTTTGAGTCAAGGTCTCAATCTGTCACCCAGGCTGGAGTGCAGTGGCATGCTTACAGTTGACTGCAGCCTTGACCTCCTGGACTCAGGCAATCTTCTGCCTCAGCCTCCCAGACTCTGGGATTACAGGTGTGAGTCACTGTACCCGGTTGATTTTTTTATTTTTGTAGAGATGAGGTCTTGCTATGTTGTCTAGGCTAGTCTTAAACTTCTGTGATCAAGCAATCCTCTCCCCTCGGCCTCCCAAAGTGCTGGGATTACACACATGAGCCGCCTTGCCCGGCTCAAATTCTTTCTATCTGCTGGCTTTTGGTCCAATTAAGTAGTGATTCTTGTTCCCTTGCTGTGCTTATTTCCTTTTGAGATTTGAAATGAATTTCTCTGTGAAAGCACACACTTTCTTCTGAATTCTAGTTCCTTTAATTCTGGTCCTCTGTCACCAACACCCATCCTGTTTCCTGTGCCAACAGACCAATAGCTTTGCTCTTATCTTCACTCCCTGACATCAGACTCTGAGTTGTGCCCCTAGCTAGGGTGTAATTTCTACCAATGTTTATGGAACATTCCATCTAGCCCATCTTCTCCATCTGACTCTCATCACATTCATTCTGAGAATTTCAAACTGGTCAGTGTTGGTGAACAGGGCAGCAGATGTGTCCCAAGAGCCACCCACGGGCCAGCAGCCTTCCTTCCAGCCTCGCCTTTTATTCCCTTTTGCATAAGTTTATTCCAGTTGTCCACTCCACCAATCTCTTCCACTGAGCTTTCCCAGTGCCTGGTCTGTTTCATTGGAAGTCCTTGGGCCATTTTCAGAGGAGAAGCCTCTAGTATTCTGCCTGGAGTTGAGGCCCTGCAGCTGGCGCTCAGGAGCTGTGAGGGGAAAGGGCAGGGGTCTTGGTATCCAGGAAAAAAAAAACACTCACTAACCCCCCTGCCCTCAGTAGGAGGTCCTGCCCTCAGTGGAACCTGGTGCATCCAGACCAGAGGGCATTTGCTTTACTCTTGGTTCATCCCAGGCTTTGCAGGGAGGAAGGAGGCATCTTATCAGCTGAGAGGCAATTAAATGAACTCTCACCACTTCTCCCTGGTTTAGCTCTGTGCTCCCCATCCCACTCACTCCACTTCTGCTTCAGAGTCCTAGACCTTTTGGCGATTCTGCACCTTGGGTCATAATCTTCTCAGTGCCTGCATGAGGTTTCTCATTTCTGCGGGGTCTTTGTCACTCACAGGGAAACTTTTCAACTTCTAAGTCTAATTACTGTTGTTTAGTCTTTCATTTTCCTTATATATATGCCTTAAAACAACTCTGACTGTATAACTTGATCGTGATACATTTAATTCATCAACTTTTGTTGATTAATTGTTTCCATTTGTGTCATATTGCAATGAAGCTGAACTGAACAGCCTTGTACATGTTTGTTTATATAGATTTTTGGTTGTTTCTTAGAATAAATTATTGAAAGAGAAATTGCTGGTCCCATAAACTCACACACATACACACATATTTACTATATATTTTATATGTATCAAAAGGCTTATGAGCATATCTGTACTGATATCAAAGATATTCTAGATATATATGACACATATTGCCAAAAAATTATCTTGATGCTATCTAGGTACGCTTTTCTTTCATTAACTCTAGCATTTGGGGTTCAGACTACTTGGGTTCTAATCTCAGCTCATTCACTCACAGTTAGTAGGACATCCCTTAGCTTCTCTGTGCTGCAGTATGCTCTTCTGTGAACATCAAAGGTGTCAGCAGAGTTGTTTCTTCCTTGGGGGCTCAGAGGTTGAACCTTCTTTTTCTTAGTTTTGCCAGCAACCCTTGGTACTCCTTGAGTGGTGGATGGATCACTCTGGTCTCTGCCTCCGTGGACATACTATGTTCTCCCTGTGCATGTCTTGTGTCTCTTCTTCTTCTTTTTTTTTTTTCATAATCAATTGTGGGGTACAGTTAAGGGTTAGGTGTACAATTACGTTTCATTCAGGCATCCTGTTGATAAGAGGTGTTTCCCCATCCCCAGAGAGATATTTGCTACTGTTAATCCTATCTCCCTCCCCGCCCCCCTTAGTTTCCCAGGACCGTCAGTCATTTTCTTATAGTATTACATTGGATGTTCAAGGTCCATTATATGAGTGAGAACATGTGATACTCGGATCTTTGTTTCTGTGAGAGGTCACTCAGTATTATAGACTCTAGTTCCATCCAGGTTGCTGTGAAATTCATGATTTTGTTCTTTTTTATGGCTGCAGAGTATTCCATCGTGTATATGTATCACATTTTTTTAATCCAGTCCTCTTTTGATGGACAGCATGGTTGTTTCCAGGTTCTTGCTATTGTGAACAACACTGCAATAAACATACGTGTGCAGGTATCTTTTTTATAGAGTGATTTGAGTTCTTCAGGGTATATTCCCAGTAGGGGGATTGCGGGGTCATATGGGAGGTTGATATTGAGAGCTTTTAGGAATCGCCACACTACTTTCCACAGAGGTTGCACTAGTTTACACTCCCACCAACAGTGTAGAAGTGTTCCCTTTTCGCCACACCCTCTCCAGCAGCTGTTATTTTTTGAGTTGTTGATAATTGTCATTCTGACTGGAGTTAGGTGGTATCCTG
>NW_007216969.1:0-821 GCF_000164805.1 Carlito syrichta
TCCCTCTATGCCTAGGTATTCAAGCATTTTAAAAATAAGGGATGCTGGATTTATCAAAAGCTTTTCCTGCATCTGATTATATAATCATGTGGTTCTTTTTTTAAAAAAAAATACTGTTGATATATTTAGTTACATTTATGGTCTTACAGATGTTGAACCAACTCTGCAACCTGGTGATGAAGCCTATTTAGCCATGGTGGATAATTTTTTAGAATTGTTGTTGATCCAATTTGCTAGAATCTTGTTGAGAATTTTTGCATTTATGTTCATCAGAGATATTGGCCTGTAATTCTCTTTGTTGGATCTTTATGCAATTTGGGCATCAATGTGATATTAGCTTCATAAAATGATTAGGTTATTGATGACGGCCATTCTGATTGGAGTTAGGGGATATCTCAATGTAGTTTTAATTTGCATCTCCTTAATGACTAGTGAGGCTGGACATTTTTTCATATATCTGTTGGCTGCACTTATGTCTTCTTTTGAGAAGTGTCTACTCATATCTTTAGCCCACTTTGTAATGGCACTGTTGGTTTTTTTTTCTTTTCAGCACGATTGAGTTCCTTGTAGATGCTGCAGAGGATGTGGTGAAAAGGAAACACTTCTACACTGTTGGTGGGAGTGCAAACTTGTCTAGTTCAACCTTTGTGGAAATCAGTGTGGTGATTCCTAAAAGTTCTAAAAATCGACCGTCCATATGATCCCACAATCCCCTACTCAGAATATACCCAGAAGAATTCAGGTCACTCTATGAAAAGGATACTTGCACACATATGTTTATCGCAGCATTGTTCACAATAGCAAGAATATGGAACCAACGA
>NW_007216970.1:0-842 GCF_000164805.1 Carlito syrichta
TGATATATTTAGTTACATTTATGGTCTTACAGATGTTGAACCAACTCTGCAACCTGGTGATGAAGCGTATTTAGCCATGGTGGATAATTTTTTAGAATTGTTGTTTGATCCAATTTGCTAGAATCTTGTTGAGAATTTTTGCATTTATGTTCATCAGAGATATTGGCCTGTAATTCTCTTTGTTGGATCTTTATGCAATTTGGGCATCAATGTGATATTAGCTTCATAAAATGATTAGGTTATTGATGACGGCCATTCTGATTGGAGTTAGGGGATATCTCAATGTAGTTTTAATTTGCATCTCCTTAATGACTAGTGAGGCTGGACATTTTTTCATATATCTGTTGGCTGCACTTATGTCTTCTTTTGAGAAGTGTCTACTCATATCTTTAGCCCACTTTGTAATGGCACTGTTGGTTTTTTTTTCTTTTCAGCACGATTGAGTTCCTTGTAGATGCTGCAGAGGATGTGGTGAAAAGGAAACACTTCTACACTGTTGGTGGGAGTGCAAACTTGTCTAGTTCAACCTTTGTGGAAATCAGTGTGGTGATTCCTAAAAGTTCTAAAAATCGACCGTCCATATGATCCCACAATCCCCTACTCAGAATATACCCAGAAGAATTCAGGTCACTCTATGAAAAGGATACTTGCACACATATGTTTATCGCAGCATTGTTCACAATAGCAAGAATATGGAACCAACCATGCTGCCCATCAAAAGAGGACTGGATAAAAAAAGTGGTACATATACACAATGAAATACCATGCAGCCATAAAGAAGAACAAAATCATGACTAAGCAGCAACCTGGGTGGAATTAGAGATTATAATACTGAATGATCT
>NW_007216971.1:0-924 GCF_000164805.1 Carlito syrichta
CATTTGGTCTATCAGCAAGTTGAGGTTCTGGATCTCATTGTTGATTTTTTGCTTTGATGATCTGGTGTAGGGTTATTAGTGGGGTATTTAAGTCCTCAGCTATGGTAGTGTTATAGTCAGTATCTTTTTTTCGTATGCTTAGTAGCTTCTTTATAGAAGTTGATGATCCTGTTTTGGGTGCATATATGTTTAGGATGGATATTTTAATGTTTTGGGATAGTCTTGCTGATGGATTGAAACTTTTATCATTATGTAGTGTCTGTTCATATCTTTTTAAAATTTTTTGATAGCTTAAACATTACTTTGTCTGATATTAAGATTGTGGCTCCTGCTTTCTTTTGTGTTCTGTTTACCTAAAAATTTGTTTTCCATCCTCTAACTTTGACTCTGTGAGAGTCCATTCTGGTGAGATGTGTCTCCTGGAGACAGCATACTGATGAGTCATGGTTTTTAAATCCTGTTTGGTATTCTATATCTTTTCAGTAGTGTATTTAGTCCATTCATGTTTAGGCTGATTATTGAGCTGTGAGAGTTTATCCCTGTTATGAGGCTCTTATAGAGTTTTTGTTGTTGTTTGTTTGTGGAATATTTGTTCCAGACTGCTCTCATTTTTCTTTTCTGCTTCAGGGATAGCAATCTGCCATAAGTTCAGTGTCTTAATATAACTGCACATCTTTTGAAGGCTTAGTTCCATCTTTTAAGTCTGGCTTCCTATGTTTTTTAACAGATTGGATTAGCTCCATATTTTGGTCTTCAAGCTCTGAGATTCTTTCTTCTGCCTGCTTTATTCTGCTTTCCATACTTATCAGTTTAATATTTATTTCATTCACTGTTTTGCTTATAGCTTCCATCTCTGTAATTAAATATTTCATATTTTCATCTTGCCTTTCTTAGTTCTTATCCATCTTTTCCAACCATTCCTTG
>NW_007216972.1:0-1232 GCF_000164805.1 Carlito syrichta
TTCCTAGTCTGAGATAATGCATCACCATTGTGATGCCATATTGTTCTGCTTTTTCTTCTATCTGCATACTTATTAGGCTATATGATCTATGCACCTATCTTTCCAATAGTGTGTATAGTCTTTTAGAACAGGTAATGTGCCATATTCATTTCTGTATTCCCAATAAACAGCAAAGACTGAGAAGTTTACAACTAAATTAGAAACATTTATCTAATACATGTGGAGACTGATGAGGGAGATCAGAATTTGTATATGCAATGGCCATTTATATATCAATGTGTTCAAATGGAAATTGAAATAGGGACTAGGGGATATATTTTTGTCATTAATCAAATAGTGTCAGTGGTTGTGTATTTACTGTTTATACAGTGATATGTTTTCAAACAGTAGTACTTTTAGAATGAATAGTGTAACATGTTTTAGTTTGAGTTGTACCAGTTGTCCTTATATGCAGACACACACACACACACACACACACACACACACACACACACACACAATTTCTATTCATGAAAAGACTAAATCCCAGAAAGTAATTCAATTTGGTCAAATAAACCATGGTTTAATGTTTTGATTTTAAATTGTTTAATTCTAACCCAATCTGTTCAAATACCTCATATAAATAACATTGAGAATAGTCATACTTTTACTCTATTTGGAATACTTATGTAGTATGCACACATGATGAACCTGAGAGAAGCAGGTAGGGAGAATGTCACACAAAGTGAGGATCTGAACTCTTTTAAATGCTTATGTATATAAAACAGATGCATGTAAACGTGTGTGTGTGTACACATAAAGACATTTGTTTATTATTTATATGCTTACGTAATCTGTATAGAGACAGATATGCTTATTGTATACTCAAGCAATGGAAAAGTGCTGCATATTCACTTCTTTATTTAATATACATCACCAGTGCAGTGTCTACTTGAATGCTTTTGGGGAAATTATATATATGACATTGTGCGCTTGTAGAAATTGATCATTTAGTAAATGGTCATGAGTGATCAAATTGAACCCTATCAAATTGAATGAAATATTTATAATTTGAGGTCAGTATAAGGTGGAATTGTAAGGAACTTCCCATTACTATTCATTTACATTTTTATTATCCAAGCATTTTCCTAAGTGCTATTTTACTTGTACAATCAGAAAAAAGATCAAAGCAATTGCCGAGCTCGGTGGCTCAACCTGTAATCCCGCGCCTTTGGGAGGCTGAGGTGAGTGGA
>NW_007216973.1:0-770 GCF_000164805.1 Carlito syrichta
TTTTATCTTTTAATTTGAAGTTTAATAAAGTTATTTTATTAAACTTTAATTTTATTCATATGGGAAGGAGAAATGGACTCTGCCATTCCATTCAGTCCAGAGAGCATCTGTCTAAATGTTAATGGTTGCATGCCCATTCCATTACATTCAAGCATTCACATTCCGCTGCCGAATGCCACGTCCCCATTTGCTCTTCAAATAACTATTAATCTCTTTACACTTATCCCCATGCTGACAAGAGCAGCTGTTTGTCTCGCCTTCTCTCCCCTCTGACTTCTATAGCTCCCGTCCCTCGCCTATCCTCCATCTTCAGTTTCCTCTCCTGGCAGGTGTGGCAAGACTGCAGGTAAGACAACCCCGGGGAGAAAAAAAATAAATAAATAAAACCTGAGGCCCGTACAGACGCTCCACACCCCTGGCTGACCTAAAGCTCTTAGGTATCCAAGCCTGAGGCAACAGCCTGGGATGGGGATTGAAAAGATATTATTTGTGTTCAAGTTAAGGGTCAGTATACAAAGCACTCTTGAAGGTCCTGTAGGAATCAGATAATGCTCCCAAAGGCACGTGCTTCCCTACAGCAGTACAATTAGGGAGGCAGTCGTCCCTGACAAAAAGGACAAAGAAACACTGAGCAGCACTTTCTTGCAGATAGTAAATGCCTGGTAGGTCACCCCTTCCTCCTCTTCCTAGCTCCACAGAAAGGAACTTCAGCTAATTGTAGTGTGATGAGAGCAAATAAACATGGGCTCTTTGATTTTTTTCCCCCTCAA
>NW_007216974.1:0-737 GCF_000164805.1 Carlito syrichta
CATTCAGTCCAGAGAGCATCTGTCTAAATGTTAATGGTTGCATGCCCATTCCATTACATTCAAGCATTCACATTCCGCTGCCGAATGCCACGTCCCCATTTGCTCTTCAAATAACTATTAATCTCTTTACACTTATCCCCATGCTGACAAGAGCAGCTGTTTGTCTCGCCTTCTCTCCCCTCTGACTTCTATAGCTCCCGTCCCTCGCCTATCCTCCATCTTCAGTTTCCTCTCCTGGCAGGTGTGGCAAGACTGCAGGTAAGACAACCCCGGGGAGAAAAAAAATAAATAAATAAAACCTGAGGCCCGTACAGACGCTCCACACCCCTGGCTGACCTAAAGCTCTTAGGTATCCAAGCCTGAGGCAACAGCCTGGGATGGGGATTGAAAAGATATTATTTGTGTTCAAGTTAAGGGTCAGTATACAAAGCACTCTTGAAGGTCCTGTAGGAATCAGATAATGCTCCCAAAGGCACGTGCTTCCCTACAGCAGTACAATTAGGGAGGCAGTCGTCCCTGACAAAAAGGACAAAGAAACACTGAGCAGCACTTTCTTGCAGATAGTAAATGCCTGGTAGGTCACCCCTTCCTCCTCTTCCTAGCTCCACAGAAGGAACTTCAGCTAATTGTAGGTGTGGATGAGAGCAAATAAACATGGGCTCTTTGATTTTTTTCCCCCTCAACTTATATGCAAAGTTTTGGAACCTCGCTTTAAAAGCCAGTGAGCAAACACTCTT
>NW_007216975.1:0-575 GCF_000164805.1 Carlito syrichta
ACATAACATAACATAACATAGGTAGATGTCTCAGAATTGGTCAAAAATCAGCTTGCTATACAAGATAAAAATGAGAAAACACATTTCAATTTACACTCTTTCCAAATCATACTTAAAAAAAATACTTTAAAAAAAAGCCAAGTAGCGTACTGCATTGCCTTTTTTTAAAAAAAACACATAAAACCAACACTACTAATTTTGAATCCATTAGCTTAAAATGAATGCAAATAACAACAAACCCACCAAATTGCCTGACTGAAAATCTACTTAGAAACTTTTCTTAGTTTATTAAGAAAGCAATAAATCATAAGCCTACTATACGAAAGTTTTTTGGTTAATTTTTAAAATATCTAGTTTTTTAAAAAGATGCATATTTCTCTGATTTCAGAGAGATTGTTTGCATTAACAGAGTACAATTGGAGGCCAAGGGCAGAGCATCACAGCCAAGAAGAACAAGTATTGCCTACTCAGGCCCAGCAAAATAATTTCTAGCGCTCAGTACAGAAAGAAAATGTAGGACCTCTTGTTCATAAATGAAAAGTTTCAAAATGACGATAGCAGAACATTAAACAGTA
>NW_007216976.1:0-824 GCF_000164805.1 Carlito syrichta
GATTCCCAAAATCCCAAATGGCAGGTGAGGCAGATAGATAATACAAAGTTGGCTGATCAGGTAGACAACAATGTCAACAAACATTAGATGCAGCATTTGAGAAGACAGAAGTGTAAAATGTATTGAAGGTAAAATATAGCTAAATTAAAACATGTAGCATTCAGTTAAGAAAAAGTAAACTTTAAACTCTATGATTTTAAAGCAAATACTTCTTTCTAATAATCATGACAAATCTACAAAATAAAAATCTTGAGGCATCTCAATTCTGAAAGAAATTGACATAATCAGTGCTTGCCAAAAAGATATCAAGCTAAGCAGAAAGTGGAAGGGTGTAATTTTAATTCAATAATTCTAGATCCAGGTATAAGGGGAAAATATTTAGAATTTCAGTTTGTTCAACGTGAATCAAAACCTATTGATTAAAGTTGAAACAAAGCTGTGTTTGAGGACTTTTCAATCTATAGCAATCAATATGCTTTAATAGCTCTATTTAGCAGATACGTTAATATTAAGGGAAGAAAGTACATAATAATGAGATTTTTTTCTTCAGTGAAAGTTAAGCCATCAATATTGTAAGCATACCATGGTGACTTTAAAGCTCTGGCTTTTCAAATGAATTTTAAAATAATTTTTTTTTTTTTTGAGTTGGAGTCTCACTCTGTCGCCCAGACTGGAGTGCAGTGGCACGCTCCTGGCCACTGCAGCTTCGACCTGCTGGGTTCCGGCAATCCTTTCACCTCAGCCTTTCAAGTAGCTGGAACTACAGGCCTGCGCTACCACGCCTGGCTAGTTTTTGATTTATTGTAGAGACAAGGTCTCTCGAA
>NW_007216977.1:0-2047 GCF_000164805.1 Carlito syrichta
ACTTCCCCACATTCCTATAAAGCCAACGCTGCTCTTTTGAAAATTATAAGAAAAGAGGCCTTACCACAAATATCTTGTCAGATAAATGGAGTATTTTTTACCTTCAAAGTTGCAAGTTCATGGGTAAAATGTTTAATGTAAACTTTTGTGTCCATCTAAGTGTGCAAACTCTTCTCTCCAGATGGTCTCAAAGAATGTTCAGGGAAATCATTTTCCAGACTGTAACTGTTTTACTCGGAGCTTTGAAGACAGATATCAGGTGAGCTTTTATCTACTGTTGGAAAGTCAAGGGAGAGGAAGAACAAAAGGATGATGGTGACCTAATCTACCTAGATGGCGTTATGACATCCATTCTACTTACAAAACTCTAGCATTCATGAAATTTCTATTAATTGTCTTCATTTCTATTAAAATAATTGTTTTGATACTATGATAGCTGAAAGCGATTATTTCAGCTTCTTCTTAGCTTATTAAAAAAAAGAAATGGTCACTTGTGGAAATGAAGAACTTATGTGGAAAAATTATTCTGAGCCCAATTTAAATATC
The DNA here is from genome assembly GCF_000164805.1 of Carlito syrichta. Lineage (NCBI taxonomy): Eukaryota > Metazoa > Chordata > Mammalia > Primates > Tarsiidae > Carlito > Carlito syrichta. The sequence continues at coordinate 547 of NW_007216977.1, forward strand.
CAACATCAGAAGGTACTAAGGTACTATTGTTACCCAGGAGTCCGTCAGCAGACTTTACCCCTGTGCATTACATACTCTCCTACAAAGCTGATTATAGGTTTACGTTGTAAGTGCTCAATATTGACTAGTACAGGAACACTCCAGAATTACTTATTATCTTCATTTTCCAATGAATTCTTTCTTCCCTTGGCTGATGTGTGAAGCTAGGCTTTTAAAGACTTCTTCAGTGTCCTTATTAAGAACATCTGTAAAGAACATCAGAATGAAGTGTTGAATTTCACCCATTTGGATTTCATTAAAGTGTCTATAGTTGTCAAGCATTTAGAAAGTCAAGACTCTAAGAGTTTGGGGTTTGACCCAAAGGAAATTGGTCCTCATTTTAAGGCTAAACAGGAGGGATAACTGAGCCAAAGTTTTTAAAAGATATTTTAGGATTTTTTAAAAAAAGTTATTCCTTTCAGATACATACTCTTAAAGAATGAAAGCTTAAATAGCCATACTTTGTAATAGTAAGTTTTCATCTTGCCAAAACAAAGTATGGGTTTATTGCAGAGGTTCTTAACCCAGAGTTCATGGACCTTTAGTGAGTCCATAGGCAGACTTCAGAGAGTCCATAAACTCTGTGAAATTGTAAGCAAAGTTTCACGTGCATATACACATGTGTATTTTTTTTTTCCTGGGGAGAGGAAACTATAGATTTCATCAGATTTTCAGGGACATCTGTGATTCAAAAAAAGGTTAAGAACTGTTGGTTTATTTTCCTACCTATTTAGGTACCTTAAAAATTTCAAAGCATTTGAATAAGGAGTGTCTTATTCCTTTTTATTAAGAGTGTATAATGTACACAAATGTACATGAATTTTAAGGTATACTAATGTTCAAATATTAACCATTGACTAGAATTGTTGATAATCTGCAAAATTTCAGTTATAACTAAATTTACCTACACACACAGTCTAATTTGACCAGGTTTAATAAAAACAACCCGACTGGTTATTTGGAATAAATAACATTAAAAGAGTAATTTTGCTGAAAAGTGAAAATATGTTGTGTCAATGGCACAAAGTCATAAAAAACAAGGAAACTTGAAAATGTTTCATTACATTTAGTAATAATAATAAGTTTTCTGTTTGTTTGGTTAATTAATTATGCTCTAATTATAGTAAAGTGGTATGAATTAATTTATATTGTGACTCAAATCCACCCTGAGTAAAAACACCATTTTCATTTTGTAAAGAACAATAAGTGAAATAAATTCTGGTGTGAAAAAGCCACTGGATATTTTAAAGTTTTGTAACATTTTAAATGAATCAAATAATCTGATCATCATTACACTAATTCTAGTTTCAGGTCATATTTTAAATTAAAATATAATACATTGTTTATTCTCTGTATGTGATTTTTAAAGTGTTGTTTTAACCGGATCCTATAATTGCATTTGGTGTTAAAAATAGATTCTTTAGTATACATTGACCTAATATTTTTTTCAATCTGGTTTTCC
>NW_007216978.1:0-2048 GCF_000164805.1 Carlito syrichta
AAATTTCAATATTAGTGACACATGGACTCTTGGAGTCTTCATTTGTTTTACAGTTAAGGCTTCTTTTGTTCTTTGGCATCAAATTTATCTCTTACTATTTAAATGAGGTTAAGAATCAGTAAAGGTTACGTATATGAATTATATCTCAATAAATCTATTATAAAAAACAGAAAACAGACAAACAAAAAAAGGTTAAACTAAAGGAATTTATGTTAAAGTGTTTGAAAGTTATAAATGGCAATATGGACCCCACAGAGTTATCATTATTATAATTACCATTACATGTACTGCTTAGTTTTATAAATTCTCTGAAGTCCTCCTATAAACGTATAATTTAATCTCCTCTGCTAACTCACTATTCTAGAATTATTTATCCAAACACAAAATATGTAAAAGCTTCCAGTTCAATAATGGCATATGAGAGGTGTTCAATAAATGTTAAAAAACAAAAAAGTTAAAGTACAATTGATGGAGTCAAGTCATATATATTAGTATAGAGTTAAAGACTAAAAGGGTTTAGCCTATACCTAAAGTAGTCAGGGGCCAGTTAAAGTTTTAAAATACATTTTCACTACTTGATATTAGAAACAACATACACCATTACACAAGTAACAAGGTTGGAAAACATCATATTCAAAATTATATTCATTTTTTAGGCCCTTCTTAGGATTACTAAATAGCAGTTTTGTGGAGTACTATGATGATTTCCAATCAGTTTTCTACTTATTATGGGGGTTTCACAACTCGGGTGACCAAGGAGTATTTATTCCAATATGGTTCTTCCTTCTGGAAACAGAGAGCAGCTTTTAAAATTTCTGTTACAAATATACAACAGCGAGTATGTAGTTCAAGATGTTTTTGTTGCTCAAGACGTGAGTTGTTTTTTCTACAGTTCAGCCCAACCTCCTTCTCAGGTCCTCAGAACCAGAAGGTGAGGTACAGAGCTGATGGGTCATGGGGTTGCTAGTCAGGATAGCTGGTATATTTTAAAATCTGCGATCCTTATTATGTTTCAAGAATAGCAATGTCTTTGGATTGGAAAGAACTTTAAAAATGTCTTTGTCCATTCCTCATACAGTATTACTAATGGTAGGAGCACATACTAGTTATGAAGCTATAGGTACCATATCTCTGATTGCCAGAAAATGTCTTATGCTCAATCAAAAATCCATCCCATCGCACCTTCCAATGATTGGTCTCAATTCTGCCCTTTACTTTCTCTAAGCTGTAAACTTGGGGGAAGGGAAAGGAGAATTCCTCTTATATAAACAGATGAGAAGATGCTTAAGTTGAGCTTTGTAAAATATTTAGAATTGTTAGGGAATAGTGTCTACTCACCATACTATCAGATCTTCAGAAAAATACATTTTCTTATTCCTTCTTTATTTAGATTCTAGACTGGGAAGTTTTCGTCTTTCTCATCCAAATATGCCAGTGAATTTAGCAAATTTTCAGTTTTCCTGGGAGACCTGCCAACAATTACCAACAAATCAATGTTAGCACACCTTATGGGAGGAGAGAGAAAGAACTAGAAGTTTCATAGTTTTATTTCCTCCTCTGGTGGTGTGGTAGGAAGGAGGATTAACTGGTTTGAGCTGAAGCCTTACTGAGTATGAATCTCTTAAATCCCTGGTCCAGATTAACCGAATGATCCCAGCGTTGAGCACACAGGTTGTCAAGAGTACTTGTATCATACTGATTTGCTTAATAACTAATCTGATTTCAACCTCCTCCACCTCTAATGAGGAGGTTCCATTGTCCTCCTATTGCAAGTCCTAACATGCTATGTTCCCATCTCGATTCCAAAGGGCCTGAATTGCATGATAGTATCTCAAGCTGCCAAAGGCCATAGCTTCTTTATTTACAAAAAAAAAGAAGAAGAAGAAGAAGGAGAAGAAGGAATGATTACAGATCATGCCGCAGGACTCTTAGTGTCTACACCTGGCTGGCCCTGGTTTGGCACATCCTCATCTATTTATTCATCCAAATAACAACTTCAAAAACACTTAAAAAAAAAATGAGTTGCCTTGGTAGCAAGACTGAGATAA
>NW_007216979.1:0-2047 GCF_000164805.1 Carlito syrichta
TTAAAATACATTTTCACTACTTGATATTAGAAACAACATACACCATTACACAAGTAACAAGGTTGGAAAACATCATATTCAAAATTATATTCATTTTTTAGGCCCTTCTTAGGATTACTAAATAGCAGTTTTGTGGAGTACTATGATGATTTCCAATCAGTTTTCTACTTATTATGGGGGTTTCACAACTCGGGTGACCAAGGAGTATTTATTCCAATATGGTTCTTCCTTCTGGAAACAGAGAGCAGCTTTTAAAATTTCTGTTACAAATATACAACAGCGAGTATGTAGTTCAAGATGTTTTTGTTGCTCAAGACGTGAGTTGTTTTTTCTACAGTTCAGCCCAACCTCCTTCTCAGGTCCTCAGAACCAGAAGGTGAGGTACAGAGCTGATGGGTCATGGGGTTGCTAGTCAGGATAGCTGGTATATTTTAAAATCTGCGATCCTTATTATGTTTCAAGAATAGCAATGTCTTTGGATTGGAAAGAACTTTAAAAATGTCTTTGTCCATTCCTCATACAGTATTACTAATGGTAGGAGCACATACTAGTTATGAAGCTATAGGTACCATATCTCTGATTGCCAGAAATGTCTTATGCTCAATCAAAAATCCATCCCATCGCACCTTCCAATGATTGGTCTCAATTCTGCCCTTTACTTTCTCTAAGCTGTAAACTTGGGGGAAGGGAAAGGAGAATTCCTCTTATATAAACAGATGAGAAGATGCTTAAGTTGAGCTTTGTAAAATATTTAGAATTGTTAGGGAATAGTGTCTACTCACCATACTATCAGATCTTCAGAAAAATACATTTTCTTATTCCTTCTTTATTTAGATTCTAGACTGGGAAGTTTTCGTCTTTCTCATCCAAATATGCCAGTGAATTTAGCAAATTTTCAGTTTTCCTGGGAGACCTGCCAACAATTACCAACAAATCAATGTTAGCACACCTTATGGGAGGAGAGAGAAAGAACTAGAAGTTTCATAGTTTTATTTCCTCCTCTGGTGGTGTGGTAGGAAGGAGGATTAACTGGTTTGAGCTGAAGCCTTACTGAGTATGAATCTCTTAAATCCCTGGTCCAGATTAACCGAATGATCCCAGCGTTGAGCACACAGGTTGTCAAGAGTACTTGTATCATACTGATTTGCTTAATAACTAATCTGATTTCAACCTCCTCCACCTCTAATGAGGAGGTTCCATTGTCCTCCTATTGCAAGTCCTAACATGCTATGTTCCCATCTCGATTCCAAAGGGCCTGAATTGCATGATAGTATCTCAAGCTGCCAAAGGCCATAGCTTCTTTATTTACAAAAAAAAAGAAGAAGAAGAAGAAGGAGAAGAAGGAATGATTACAGATCATGCCGCAGGACTCTTAGTGTCTACACCTGGCTGGCCCTGGTTTGGCACATCCTCATCTATTTATTCATCCAAATAACAACTTCAAAAACACTTAAAAAAAAAATGAGTTGCCTTGGTAGCAAGACTGAGATAATGTATATCAGCTTTGATCACATGCTCTGAGGTTTGGGAAAATGAATTATTATAAACCGGGTGTCATCTTCAGCTCTTCCCTGGAAACACTTTTCTCAAATGTTGCTTTTGATCATATTTTTAAGATGTAATTAAGGATTCCTTTCCCCTAGTCATGTTTTCTCTCTCGAGCTAAAACCTTATGGAAACAATCCAATGGAATTATTTAGCTATGGTTCCACTCACAGGAGCTCTTGGTAATGATTAAGGACGTCTGGACAAAAGGATATGGAAAGGGGTGTGTGCCTAGTGGGTGTGTCAACAGAGGGGTGTCCTTTTTAACTTTCTATAGCCTAGTGTCCCATGAGGAACCCTAGGACATATCTGTAACTAGGACATTTCTTTGACTGAATTATTTTCCCCCAACACTTAGCATTCATTTGATAGCCATTCAACAAAAATTTGAGCATCTCCATGTGTTAGACACTCTTAATCCAGTATAAGAAACAAATAAGGTCAGGTGCAGTGGCTCACGCCTATAATCCCAGCACTTTGGGAGGCCGAGGTGAGAGGATTG
>NW_007216980.1:0-1118 GCF_000164805.1 Carlito syrichta
CCTCCTCTGGTGGTGTGGTAGGAAGGAGGATTAACTGGTTTGAGCTGAAGCCTTACTGAGTATGAATCTCTTAAATCCCTGGTCCAGATTAACCGAATGATCCCAGCGTTGAGCACACAGGTTGTCAAGAGTACTTGTATCATACTGATTTGCTTAATAACTAATCTGATTTCAACCTCCTCCACCTCTAATGAGGAGGTTCCATTGTCCTCCTATTGCAAGTCCTAACATGCTATGTTCCCATCTCGATTCCAAAGGGCCTGAATTGCATGATAGTATCTCAAGCTGCCAAAGGCCATAGCTTCTTTATTTACAAAAAAAAAGAAGAAGAAGAAGAAGGAGAAGAAGGAATGATTACAGATCATGCCGCAGGACTCTTAGTGTCTACACCTGGCTGGCCCTGGTTTGGCACATCCTCATCTATTTATTCATCCAAATAACAACTTCAAAAACACTTAAAAAAAAAATGAGTTGCCTTGGTAGCAAGACTGAGATAATGTATATCAGCTTTGATCACATGCTCTGAGGTTTGGGAAAATGAATTATTATAAACCGGGTGTCATCTTCAGCTCTTCCCTGGAAACACTTTTCTCAAATGTTGCTTTTGATCATATTTTTAAGATGTAATTAAGGATTCCTTTCCCCTAGTCATGTTTTCTCTCTCGAGCTAAAACCTTATGGAAACAATCCAATGGAATTATTTAGCTATGGTTCCACTCACAGGAGCTCTTGGTAATGATTAAGGACGTCTGGACAAAAGGATATGGAAAGGGGTGTGTGCCTAGTGGGTGTGTCAACAGAGGGGTGTCCTTTTTAACTTTCTATAGCCTAGTGTCCCATGAGGAACCCTAGGACATATCTGTAACTAGGACATTTCTTTGACTGAATTATTTTCCCCCAACACTTAGCATTCATTTGATAGCCATTCAACAAAAATTTGAGCATCTCCATGTGTTAGACACTCTTAATCCAGTATAAGAAACAAATAAGGTCAGGTGCAGTGGCTCACGCCTATAATCCCAGCACTTTGGGAGGCCGAGGTGAGAGGATTGCCTGAGCCGGGGTTCGAGACCTGCCTGGGCAACTTGGCAAGACCTCATCTCTACAATAAATCAAAA
>NW_007216981.1:0-694 GCF_000164805.1 Carlito syrichta
AGGAAGATTCGGAGATTGAACAAACAGAGAAAAAGCAACTGCTCCATCCTGACACAGATTTAAAGAGGAGGAAAACAAAGTCAGGGGGAGGAAATCTACACAAATGAAGAAAACCAAAAAGAAGATATGGGTCTCACACGACCCCTGGGAGGTCAGACACTGAAAAAACAGACTTGGAACACAATGAAGAGCCCCAAAGAATGACTGGTCTCAAACTACACTATCAAGACATTAATAGAGAGAATAAATAGAATTGAGGAGAGACAAGAGGAAAATAGGAAGGAGTTCATAACTGAGATAACAGCAGTAAAGAATACTGTGAATGAAATAAATAACAAACTGATGAGCATGGAAAGCAGAATTAGCCAAGCTGAAAAAAGAATCTCAGAGCTTGAGGACCAAAATATAGAACTAACCCAATATGTCAAAAACATAGAAAAGAAACTTAAAAAGACAGAATAAAACCTTCAAGAGTTGAGTGATTATTTCAAGAGACCAAACCTAAGAGTAATTGAACTTCCTGAGGCAGAGAGAGAGAGAGAGAGAGAGAGAGAGAGAGAGACAGAGACCACCCTGGAACAAACATTCCATGAAATTATTCAAGAAAACTTCCCTCTTCTCATCAGTGATGCGACATTTCAAACACAAGAGATTCAGAAAACGCCTGAAAGACAACAAATGAGAAGACCAACTG
>NW_007216982.1:0-1249 GCF_000164805.1 Carlito syrichta
AGACACTATTCCATCTTAGCAGGATGTGGATTTTACTGCTGCCTCTCTTCAGCCCTGCTTATATAATTCAGAAGAAGAGCACTTACCACTGTATAACACACTTCTTCACAGAGAGGGCCTGGGTGTGCAGCACCCTGCCAAGTTTCCCATTAGTTATAGAGAAAAGCCATTTGTATTCTGAAATTGCAAATCAGCCAGGCAATCACCATACAGAAATAGCCCCCATGAAAATAAAGCCGTGCTATATTTGAAGCCTTAATCATGTATATTTATAGATCTGAGTTTAGTTCTATTTGGAAATTTTCACATTATACAGTAACATTGTGATTACTAACATATTCAAAGGGTGAGGGGACGGGATGTTTGATCCACTTAAATTTTCTGAGTGATGAGTTAGTAACGAAGAATTTTTCTGTCCACTCTTTACTGAATGCCTTTCAAAAATTGCTTTAGTCAGCTCAAAGGAGATCAGAAAGCCGGCTATGAAGTATTGGGAGTGGGAGGGGTAGGGAAGTGTGTTCTCAACAGATTTGTTATTGATACAAAAAAATCCACCATGAGAGTTTCAGCCTTGTAGTTTAGGATCCTTTCCCACATTAAAATGAAAATAGTTGGCTTGGCTAACACATTGCACATATTAGTGTTTTAGGGCTTTGTATTATTAAGTTTATCAGAAGACTTGACAAGATAGAAGGTACTAGAGGGTCTTAGGTTCCTGAGGTGAGAGAGCAGTGTTGCCTGTTTCCCAAGGCTGCTCAGGACCAGGCCTGTCAGCAGACAGTCTTCCCTCCTTTGATGGATACAAGTCACTGATATTGGATCAGTTGATCTTTGACCAGTATTTTATTGGACCCCCTCAAACTCAGCATGCACAGAATGACTCATCCATCATCTTCCTCACCCTCACCCCTGCTTCTGTGGTGCTCACAATGTACCCATCTCCTAGTCACTCATGCTGGTGAGGGAAGGCACCAACGGGAAGGAAGTGAAGGAGGGAGACATTTAGCTACTTAGAGGAAGAGTATTTCAGGTACGGGTAATGGCAGCATAAGGGCCCTGACCCAGGACCTGGCCAGGGTGTTCAAGGCAAATGAAGGGAGCAGTGGAAGGAGAGGGAGGAGGCCAGAGAGGAGCTGCTTCTGGCATTTTCCACTGTTCAAATGAGAAAGCTCAGAGTTGTCATTGCTCTCTCTGCCCCTGTCCCCTGGTGCAGTCCTTCTCCAAGTGCTCTGAAATCTTTCTCGAAATT
>NW_007216983.1:0-1286 GCF_000164805.1 Carlito syrichta
TGGTGTCTGTCTAAGTCTCCACAGTTCCCATGACAATTGGCTTTGGCAGAATGAAAGACTATTAAGAAGCTGAGCAAAGAGAGGAAGGAAGAAAGCTTCACCTCTGTAACTGCATATGAAGTTTCCTGGAGAAAATGAGCTCGGGAGCCAAAAGAGGGCATCTCGTTAGAGCTACAAAGTGTCTTTCATTGACTTTGTTTGGTCCCTAGAGAGGACGGGCTCTGTGGCTCGTCAACCGGTTTCTTCAGTCATTGCATAAACATTTGTTGTGCACAGATATGGGCCTAAACCTGGACTCGGTGCCGAGGAAACATACATAAGACACAGTTACTTGTCATGGTTTTGTGAAGAGGACAAGCACTTGAGCATTTTGTTGGTACCGCAACTAAAACATTATAATGTTCTACCTTCCATGAGTGTTATTTACCTCTGTGGAGGTCTCTTCCATGAGATGAAAAGCCCAGAAAGAACAGGGACCCTGTTATCATCTCTCCTTTGCTCCACGGAGATGAGTGCCAACCCTGGCACTCAGAAGATGACCGGAGAATTGATCAGAAGGTTTGGGCTGTGGCTTTGAACTGTGTTGCTTCTTCATTTCACTGATGGTGCCCCCGGGCCCCGATCAGAAAATCATGGACATATATGTGCTCCTGGCCACAGGGGGAGGCCAGGGAGGGTTGAGAAATGTGGGGGAAGATTTCAAAGCACAAGCACCCTGTGTGTGGGTGAGCAGTGTCTGTAGGGAGTTGCCCTGGGACTTACAGATAAAGCCACTCACCTGGGAGTAGAGCAGGAGGCAAATCCAGTTGTTTGAAAGCTGGCTGGATGCTCTGAGTTTTTTGAGTGAGTCACCCGTACTTGAACGTCTGCATTGGTTGTGGAGAGGAACTGAGACACCCCCAGGACCAACCCAGGAATACAGGATGCTTCCCTAGGTCTGAAATGTCATTCGGAACTCAATGTACTCTGTGACCTTTATACATGAAGAATGGGTTAGTAGAAATGGGGTGGTTTTTATGGTGTCCAGGTAAACAGGATACCTGGGACAACAACAGAGAATGTCTCTAGTTTTGTCAGAAGGAGATGGAGCCCTGGCCAGACTTCACGAGTACCTGGACTCTTGGCAGGGACTTTTCTGGAGTGAAGATGTAGGTACCTAGATCCCGTGGTACAATATATTGACCATTAAAAGCATAAACCCGACCAGGTGCGGTGGCTCACGCCTATAATCCCAGCACTTTGGAAGGCCGAGGTGAGAGGATTGCCTGAGCCCATGGGTTCGAGAC
>NW_007216984.1:0-793 GCF_000164805.1 Carlito syrichta
CAGAGCCCAGCAGATCAAGGCTGCAGTGGCCGGGAGCGGACACTGCACTCCAGTCTGGGCCACAGAGTGAGACTCCAACCCAAAAAACAAAACAAAACCCTTGCTTATAAACCATCAGGGAAGACAAGCTTACAAATGAGCTGCCCAATTCTCCTTGCCTGGCCCTCTCCCACAAATGAATACCTTCCTTTCTCCCATTGTAAAACCTCGGTGTGAATGTTTGACCTTATCATACAAAGTGAGAGTACCCCAGTTTGGTTCTGCAGCATATACACAGGAAAGGCTCAATAAAAATGTGTTGAATGAACGAAGAGCCTCCTAGCCTGTGGTCTCCTGCGATGCCCATTGGCTCCAGGAAGGTGAATGGGCCCCAATTCCTAGTTTGCCATCTGGACCAATGCTGGCTAGAGTGGTCCCGGGGAAGGAGAGATTTGGAGGAGGAAAGGTGAGCTCAGCTCTCAGGTCTAAAAGGGGAATGAGGCCTGATGGTTTCCATTATTTCTAAAAGAGGGATTATAGCTGCAAGAGCTTGAGTGAATCTGGTATTTGTGTCCTTTCCCCAGATTTGTTATTTTATTATTATTATTATCCCTTTCCTGGTTTCCAGTGGTGGTTTAAGGGCTTTAGGAGTTTGGAAGCTATCATTTATTGAGTGCTGTGTTTTGACAGTTTTATAAACATCAACCCACCAGATGATCACAATGGCCAGTTCTCTGCCCCATTTCTCACCAAGAGACACAGTGGTGAATTACACAGGTGGCTCAGCTCAGGTTCACACCCAGGCCAGTGTGAC
>NW_007216985.1:0-741 GCF_000164805.1 Carlito syrichta
CTTACAAATGAGCTGCCCAATTCTCCTTGCCTGGCCCTCTCCCACAAATGAATACCTTCCTTTCTCCCATTGTAAAACCTCGGTGTGAATGTTTGACCTTATCATACAAAGTGAGAGTACCCCAGTTTGGTTCTGCAGCATATACACAGGAAAGGCTCAATAAAAATGTGTTGAATGAACGAAGAGCCTCCTAGCCTGTGGTCTCCTGCGATGCCCATTGGCTCCAGGAAGGTGAATGGGCCCCAATTCCTAGTTTGCCATCTGGACCAATGCTGGCTAGAGTGGTCCCGGGGAAGGAGAGATTTGGAGGAGGAAAGGTGAGCTCAGCTCTCAGGTCTAAAAGGGGAATGAGGCCTGATGGTTTCCATTATTTCTAAAAGAGGGATTATAGCTGCAAGAGCTCTGAGTGAATCTGGTATTTGTGTCCTTTCCCCAGATTTGTTATTTTATTATTATTATTATCCCTTTCCTGGTTTCCAGTGGTGGTTTAAGGGCTTTAGGAGTTTGGAAGCTATCATTTATTGAGTGCTGTGTTTTGACAGTTTTATAAACATCAACCCACCAGATGATCACAATGGCCAGTTCTCTGCCCCATTTCTCACCAAGAGACACAGTGGTGAATTACACAGGTGGCTCAGCTCAGGTTCACACCCAGGCCAGTGTGACTCCAAGGCTGCTATCCATATGCCTTTCTTTTTTTTTTTTGAGTTGGAGTCTCACTCTGTCACCCAGACTGGAGTG
>NW_007216986.1:0-712 GCF_000164805.1 Carlito syrichta
AGTTTGCCATCTGGACCAATGCTGGCTAGAGTGGTCCCGGGGAAGGAGAGATTGGAGGAGGAAAAGGTGAGCTCAGCTCTCAGGTCTAAAAGGGGAATGAGGCCTGATGGTTTCCATTATTTCTAAAAGAGGGATTATAGCTGCAAGAGCTCTGAGTGAATCTGGTATTTGTGTCCTTTCCCCAGATTTGTTATTTTATTATTATTATTATCCCTTTCCTGGTTTCCAGTGGTGGTTTAAGGGCTTTAGGAGTTTGGAAGCTATCATTTATTGAGTGCTGTGTTTTGACAGTTTTATAAACATCAACCCACCAGATGATCACAATGGCCAGTTCTCTGCCCCATTTCTCACCAAGAGACACAGTGGTGAATTACACAGGTGGCTCAGCTCAGGTTCACACCCAGGCCAGTGTGACTCCAAGGCTGCTATCCATATGCCTTTCTTTTTTTTTTTTGAGTTGGAGTCTCACTCTGTCACCCAGACTGGAGTGCAGTGGCCGCTCCCGGCTACCGCAGCCTCGACTACTGGACTCCGGCAATCCTTCCGCCTCAGCCTTCCCAGTAGCCGGAATTACAGGCACACGCTACCATGCCTGGCTGATTTTTGATTTATTGTAGAGATGAGGTCTCGCCAAGTTGCCCAGGCAGGTCTTGAACCCGCGGGCTCAGGCAATCTGCTCACCTCAGCCTCGCGAGGCGCGGGATTACAGGCT
>NW_007216987.1:0-1140 GCF_000164805.1 Carlito syrichta
AAAAATCTTTTGCTTTTAACAGCGTGTCAAGAATGTCTTCTGAATAAACTCCTACTAATATATATTTGGTGCCAGAACAGCTCTGTAACTGGGGAAAATGCTAGAGTTTATTGTTTTATAAGCTCCCCACTTGGGGATAAGGGAGGAAATGGATTTTAATCCACTTAAAAGAGCCTAAAAAAGAAATAGTGAAAACAGGGATGGGCCTTTGAGTTACCATAGCTCAAATACTGGATCCCCAACCTTGGGAAAAGGTTTTCAAAGCCAGTACAACAGCCAGGGTGGAGCCCGAGACGGCAGAGACAGGGGGCTGGAAGAACCTAAAAAGAGTGAATTCTGTGAACCAAAGTTTCCATGATATTGAGGATAACTGAGGCATCTCCCTCACGTCTGTCTGTGACAAAACAAGCTGGAACTGACTGTAACTAAATAAAGCAACAGGAAAGGGAGGACATTCTTGTCAGCAATCCTCCGTTTCAGCGGGATGTTTTGACTACAGAGTGAGTAGCTCTCGTCGCTGAGAATTGACAAGAACTAATCTTCTTCAGAGTCAAAATACATCTCCTTGGCTTCCTTTATTTCAGAAAACTCCATCTCCGGTCTCATTCTGACCACATCAGAACCTAAGGTCATTGGACCAAATTTGTTTTTGACCTGACCCAAGGAACAGTTTAAATGTCTTTCTTTTTCATGACTCTCTTTCTTTTTAATGTGAGTCTAGTGCCAGTGAGAGGAGCCAGATGGAAACTAAAGCCCTCTGTTTATGACTGAACAGGTACACCACAAACAGCAGTGTAAATGTTCCACCCCACTGCCTCCCACACACCCAGACTGTCCCAAACCCCACCTGGAAGGACCAGTTTCTAGCAGGAGGATGATGGTTCCATTTCTATGCTTATTGAGCCTGGTCATATTTGCTTAAGAACAACATTTGAATAGAGGCCCCTCAGAAAACTCACATTTCCATATTTACTGGGGGATTTTTGTTTATTACAAATGAGGTTGAAAAACCATTCTGTATACTTGCTAAGTGAAAAAAGCAGGCTACTCAAGAGCATACCAGTCATCATAATATTAATAACCATTTGTTAGCTTTTACTATACATCAGGACCGAGCTGGGCACATGAGGTCAGTATAGA
>NW_007216988.1:0-1093 GCF_000164805.1 Carlito syrichta
CCCATCTGCCTGCTGTCCATTACCTGACATCAGTATCTTTGCTTACCTACCCCTTTATGATGTCATGGAGCAGACCATCACCCAATCACCTTAATGACCACAAGCAACCATTGCCATTGTCTTACTAAGCTATGGTGTGGCCATGTGATCTTTTAGCCATGTTCGGGTCATGTTTCCTGGCTTTGACCCCCTCCCTTACCTTGAGGAGATGAATCTCCTCTTTCTCTCTCTCTTCAGTTTACTTTCTAAATAAACCATATTTTCTAATCTAACTTCTGTGCAATTCTTTGCATTTTTCTCATGGCACTGGATCTCACACCAGACACCCACACCCCTGGTGTGTCTAACCTAACATTCTGGAGGCCCTTGCTGGGATTGTGACCTAACATTTCTGGAGGGATCTAACATTTTCTGGTGGTCCCACCAAGCTCTAACAATTACTGTTGGAAAATCTGGGTACATAGTTCACAATACTTCACTGTATTATTTCTTTACAACTGCATGTGAATCTGAAGTGATCAAAATAAAAAAGTTAATAAAAAATAAAGTAGCAAGAAATGTGATTACATCAACATAGTCTTTTTAAATAGAGTTGGACTAGGCAATATTAGAAAGTACTATTTCTGTTTATATATACATACGTATTAAAAGGATAAACTGAGGCAAGGTGACCTGGTGCCTAGTACTTTGGGATAATGCAAGATTACAACCAAGGAAGAAGTAGAAGGAAGTAAAGTTTATTATTCGCCCTTCACAGATTGGAAAGGGGCCTGACACTCAGAGGTAAGTGTGGTCTCAAAGAGCCAAAAACTAGGTTTATTTAAGGGTCTTTGAGGTAAGGGGGGGTTTGGGCCCAGAGGGGTGTGGGTCAAAAGGAATGTCCAGGGCTGCAGTCTTTAATGTTGATTGTAGCCACATGAGTCTTAGGTCTTGATGACAACAGACTAGATGGGAAGAAAGATTTTTCCTGCAAGAGACCTGTCAGACATTTCCAATACACAAGTTTCTTAGCTAAAAGGTAGTCTTATTATCATTTCTATGCCTTCGGTCAGCTAAGGGATACCAAAGAGAGATCTTTGGCCTTCCACCTTCT
>NW_007216989.1:0-575 GCF_000164805.1 Carlito syrichta
CTTTCTCTACGGCTCTCTTATTTTTTCTGAGCCCTCCCCAGAATTATCTTTATAAGTTCCTTCATAGTAATCTTATATTTCCTGGAAAGCACCTCAGAATTCCTCTAGTCTCTACCCATTATCCAGTTCCAAATCTGCTTTCATATTTTTTAGGTTTTTGTTACAGCAGCATCCTATCTCTAGTATCAATTTCTGCTGTAGTAAACTCTGGCTGCTATAACAAAATATCAAAGACAGGGTAGTTTAACCAATAGATTTTATTTATTTATTTTTGAGTTGGAGTCTCCACTCTGTTGCCTAGGCTGGAGTGCAGTGGCACGCTCACGGCCACCACAACCTCAAACTGCTGGGCTCAGGTGATCCTTGCACCTCAGCCTTTCAAGTAGCTGGAACCATGGACATGTGCCACCACGGCCGGCTAATTTTTAAAAATTATTTTTAAAATTATTTTTATTATTTTTGATTTATTGTAGAAATGAGGTCTTGCCATGTTGCTCAGGCTGGTCTTGAATCCCTGAGCTCAGGCAATCCTCTTGCCTCTGCCTCCCAAAGTGCTGGGATTACAGGCTTGAGTC
>NW_007216990.1:0-795 GCF_000164805.1 Carlito syrichta
AGAAAAATCTCAGCTGTCATCATCTGTATGACATTGCAGAATAATTAAATATAGCACTTTATGTGAATTTACATAAACTCACATAAAACAAAGTTGCATATTTTTGAGGGATAAATAAATAGGTAGGTAAATTAACTAAAAAATGTCCTGAGGACACATGCCAAATTAATACTAGTTGATGCTTCAGGGAAGGAAGAAGATATAACTAGGAATTCAGATGAAGAAAAATTTAAAGTTGTCTGCAATATTCTCTTTTATAATGAATACATATATTACATATTTAAATACAACATAAGGAGCTAATATTAAAGTTGATAGTTGCCAAAGCTAGGTGGTAAATACAAATATATGTTTTATTGTCTTTTGTACTTTTCAGTAAGTATAAGTTGAATTGTTTTCAATACAATTTAAAAAATGAGAGGTAAGAATTAAAGTACCAATTATCATTTAAAAGAACTTGAAGAAATTTACCATGCTTACCATATTGGAAGGTATATTTACTTAAAGTTCAATTTTTATTCAATCAAATCATTTTCTTGTTTAAGGCAGAAGTAGCATCTTTCACTGGGAACAAGTTTGGCAGTCTTGCTCTGGCAGTCATTCTTGAAATTCCAGTCTAGTGCTCTTTCCTTTCATTCAGTCATTTTGTTAGAACCTAATTCTGTGGCATATAATTTACCACTTAAATATTTAAAGCGTAGTTTCCTGAAATTGACCTTTAGCTTATAATAAATATTTGGTACCAGAACTGATTGCAGGTAACAGATAAATAAAAAATGTGAATCTGGAATTGTT
>NW_007216991.1:0-770 GCF_000164805.1 Carlito syrichta
TTCAGGGAAGGAAGAAGATATAACTAGGAATTCAGATGAAGAAAAATTTAAAGTTGTCTGCAATATTCTCTTTTATAATGAATACATATATTACATATTTAAATACAACATAAGGAGCTAATATTAAAGTTGATAGTTGCCAAAGCTAGGTGGTAAATACAAATATATGTTTTATTGTCTTTTGTACTTTTCAGTAAGTATAAGTTGAATTGTTTTCAATACAATTTAAAAAATGAGAGGTAAGAATTAAAGTACCAATTATCATTTAAAAGAACTTGAAGAAATTTACCATGCTTACCATATTGGAAGGTATATTTACTTAAAGTTCAATTTTTATTCAATCAAATCATTTTCTTGTTTAAGGCAGAAGTAGCATCTTTCACTGGGAACAAGTTTGGCAGTCTTGCTCTGGCAGTCATTCTTGAAATTCCAGTCTAGTGCTCTTTCCTTTCATTCAGTCATTTTGTTAGAACCTAATTCTGTGGCATATAATTTACCACGTAAATATTTAAAGCGTAGTTTCCTGAAATTGACCTTTAGCTTATAATAAATATTTGGTACCAGAACTGATTGCAGGTAACAGATAAATAAAAAATGTGAATCTGGAATTGTTTATCAGTCCTAATTGTGTTTAAAGGTAGCAATATCCAGCTAACATTGGAAAATGGAACGCTCGTATTCCATGTGATACAGTGACAAAATAATAACTGACACAAAGCTTTGGTGACTTGTGTGTCAGAAGATAGTCTTCCCTGGATTGCCTGGGCTTC
>NW_007216992.1:0-778 GCF_000164805.1 Carlito syrichta
AAAAATGAGAGGTAAGAATTAAAGTACCAATTATCATTTAAAGAACTGAAGAAATTACCATGCTTACCATATGGAAGGTATATTTACTTAAAGTTCAATTTTTATTCAATCAAATCATTTTCTTGTTTAAGGCAGAAGTAGCATCTTTCACTGGGAACAAGTTTGGCAGTCTTGCTCTGGCAGTCATTCTTGAAATTCCAGTCTAGTGCTCTTTCCTTTCATTCAGTCATTTTGTTAGAACCTAATTCTGTGGCATATAATTTACCACTTAAATATTTAAAGCGTAGTTTCCTGAAATTGACCTTTAGCTTATAATAAATATTTGGTACCAGAACTGATTGCAGGTAACAGATAAATAAAAAATGTGAATCTGGAATTGTTTATCAGTCCTAATTGTGTTTAAAGGTAGCAATATCCAGCTAACATTGGAAAATGGAACGCTCGTATTCCATGTGATACAGTGACAAAATAATAACTGACACAAAGCTTTGGTGACTTGTGTGTCAGAAGATAGTCTTCCCTGGATTGCCTGGGCTTCCTGAGCAGCAAAATATGACACACTATAAAGATATTGTCTCCTCTCCCCAGAGCCATATTGCTCCCATTTTAACAGTGTTGGTCTAGAGACAACTTTTTATTCCCTCTGGAGTGAACTACTTACATTCTGGGCTAGAGAACTTTCCTTCCTTCTCAGAGAGAATTCATTTACATTCCAGAGTACAAGATAAGTCTCTCTCCCACTTGATTTCTGGAGGGGAGATGGGTGAGCAGCTTCTCT
>NW_007216993.1:0-315 GCF_000164805.1 Carlito syrichta
TATCAGGAGTGACTGAAATAAAAAATATAATTGAGTTCCATCATCACCATCATGGAAATGGCTTTAAGAGAAAACTGGTCAAATGAATATTATTGCTTCCCATTTTCAACCAGTAAATATATGCCATTGATAGACAGCCATGAGTCTGTGGAGAATGCTCAAGCTATGTTACATAATACAACATGTCTGTTCACAGGGGAAAACTGGGAAATAACTTAAGTGTACTTCTTGATTTCATCTTACAAGACAAACACGAAAGCACCACCCATACCTCTGAGAACACTGGACCATGCACCCTTGAAAAAAGCTTTGCCT
>NW_007216994.1:0-755 GCF_000164805.1 Carlito syrichta
CTTTAAGAGAAAACTGGTCAAATGAATATTATTGCTTCCCATTTTCAACCAGTAAATATATGCCATTGATAGACAGCCATGAGTCTGTGGAGAATGCTCAAGCTATGTTACATAATACAACATGTCTGTTCACAGGGGAAAACTGGGAAATAACTTAAGTGTACTTTTTGATTTCATCTTACAAGACAAACACAAAAGCACCACCCATACCTCTGAGAACACTGGACCATGCACCCTTGAAAAAAGCTTTGCCTCCTTCCTCACCAGCAGTCTTCCTCCAGCAGTCAAGTGTGCCTGTGTACATGATATCAGCTCTTTTGTACCCTGACTGCATCATCATGTGGCAACAGACAGTGTCAAAGGGATAGGAAGTCAACCCAGCAATGGCAGTGACAGCCTGTGTAATCATCCAGCTGATGATGATATGAGTATTCTTGGGATCTGGAAAAATTCCTTTTGCAGTATCATAGATACCGAAGTAGGCAGCTTGGTAGATGATAATACCCTGCACAGATACATTAAAGCCTTGGTGCAGGCCCTTAATCCCATCAGATTTGTAGATCTTAACCAGGCAGTCACCGAGGTCTCTGAACTCCCTTTCAGCTCTGGCTTTACCCACATCAGCTGCTAGACGGGTATGGGCAAAATCAAGAGGGTTCACAAAACACAAAGATGTGGCCCCAGCGGCACTGCCTGATGCCAGATTCCCTGCAAAGTAGCACCCAAACTGGGTCCTCTTGTCCACACCACCCAGG
>NW_007216995.1:0-749 GCF_000164805.1 Carlito syrichta
ACTGGAAGTTCCAGCCAGCACAAAAAGGCATAAAAGAAAATATAAAGCTTGCAGATTGCAAAGGAATGAATTAAATTTGACCTGTTTGCAGATTATACAATAGTCTATATAAAAAACCTCATGGAATTAAAAAAAAAAAAAATTCCTAGTACTAATAAGTGAGTTCAGAAAGTCACAGAATAAAAAATAAACAAACAAAATCAATGGTATTTTTAGATACTAACAATGAGTACATTGAAATCAAAATTAAAAATACAATACCATTGATAATTATTCAAAAAATGAAATACTTAGAGGTAAATCTAATAAAATATGAGCAGGACATATATGCTGAAAATAACAATATGCTTATTAATGAAATCAAAGAAGATCTAGATAAATGGAGAATCAAATTATGTTCATGGATTGAAAAGTTCAGCATCTGTAATCCCGCGCCTTTGGGAGGCTGAGGTGAGTGGATTGCCTGAGCCTGCGGGTTTGAGACCCACCTGGGCAACTTGGCGAAACCTCATCTCTACAATATATCAAAAATTAGCCGGGTGTGGTAGCGTGCATCTGTAGTTCCGGCTGCTTGGAAGGCTGAGGTGGAAGGATCGCCGGAGCCCAGCAGGTCGAGGCTGTGGTGGGCCGGGAGTGGCCACTGCACTCCAGTCTGGGCGACAGAGTGAGACTCCAACTCAAAAAAAAAAGAAAAGTTCAACATCGTAAAGATGTCAATTCTCCCCAAATCAAATCAACATAAAAGTTTA
>NW_007216996.1:0-1239 GCF_000164805.1 Carlito syrichta
GTGTGGCACCTTTTTTTCTTTTGCTATTGGTTAAGATTAGTCTGAGTACAGGACTCTGCTGTACTTAATCATCAGTGACTGTAGACGTTTTTGTGAATGTATTCTGCAAGGATAGGGGTTGGGCTGGAAGGAATTGAAGATGGAAAGAGGAGAAGAAAAGACTTGTGTTTAGGACCCTCATTTCTTATTTAGAAGGGACTGTAGATAAAGCATAGTTTTTGTTTGTTTTTCTTTTAAGAGCTAGAAGAGAATGTAGGTGTCAAATAGCCCAGCTCCTCACTTGGAACCTTACTGTGCCAACATTTCCAATTAGCTGAAGCCTTCTTGGATGCCATCTCTGGAGCAGGGGGACGTTTGGAATTTATGTTTCTAAACTACCTTGTGTATCATAAAAGTAGCCATGGAGTCAGACATAGTTATGTGATTAACCATGAAATGGAAGAAGTTTTAGCACTTTTTCACTTTTTCCGAGGGCTCGAGGGGGATGTGGAAGGCAAAAGGGCAGAACTCACAGCTGAACACGATGAGAGATGTTATGGCTGCATATTTAGTGAGTGGGCCAAAGTGAGAAAAGCCATGCAAAGAAGCACAAAAGGGAACAGACTGCACAGAACTGCTGAACTGGTCATTGCTCATCTGAGGACAGCTTGCCTCCTCATTTGACCTGGTGTGTGTTTGTTAGAGGTCTGAGGATCCTTTATAATCTTGCTGGTTTTGAAGGACTTCGGAGAACTGATTTTCACTACCCAGCTGTTTTCCTGAGTGCTTCAGACTTTACTGTGACATGTTCAAATGTCCTTCCAAAGGTGAATTTGTCTTTCCTTTGTCTTTTGTGTCTTATCTTTTATGAAACTGATATTTTTTGATAAACAGTACACAGCAAGTTTTAAAGCCCTCATGTGTAGCTGTGATGAGATCATGGTGATAGGGGTAGCTTTTTCGAGATTTTAATTTCTACTTTTAATTAAGCGGTCGATTATTTTCTTGATGTAAAGGTGAATTGGTATAGTAAAGAATAGCCAAGGTTATTTTGAGTAACCAGCAATAAAACATCCTAGTATACAGGAGGTGCCAACAAAATGTATCACATTTTAAGAGGTGTTCTCTATGTATTCCTTTTTGAAGCTCAGTTAAATTATGGTAGCAATGTGTAGTATGACAATTGCTCAGAGAAAAGGCTTCTGCCATTTTCTTTGACTGTCCTGCCTATTGCATGGTGACACTAGCATTCATTTGATT
>NW_007216997.1:0-35821 GCF_000164805.1 Carlito syrichta
ACACACACACACACACACACACACACACACACACACACACACACAAACTAGGAAAAAAGCAAAATAAAGCAAAAAAAAAAAAACAACAACAGGAAAACCAAACACAGACATACACACACACCCAGTACAAAACAAAAGGAGAAGAAAAAAGAAAAGAGAAAAAAAACATTCCTCTAGCTGAGTGTGGGAGCATGTGTCTGTAGTTCTAGCAACTTGGAAGGCTGGGGTAGAAGAATGACCTGAGCCCAGCAAGTCAAGGCTGCAGTGACTGTGAGCGTGCCACTGCACTCTAGTCTAGGCAACAAGAGTGAGACTCCAACTCAAAAAAAAAATAAAGTGAAAGAATTCAAATTGAACCCTCACACATACATTCGTACACACAATAAACTAAAAAAAATGAAGAACAAAAACAAACAAAAATACCCTGAAAGATGAACACTCAATCATTTATGTACACACATAAAAAAAAAAGAAAGAAAGAAAGAAGAAAAGAAAGGAAAAAGGATGGGGGAAATGCAGATCAAACCCTCACACACCCATTTCTGCACAAAGGAAAAAGAAAAAAAATTAAACAAACAAAGAAAAAACAAACAAAAAAACAACCTGCTCTCTTGTGACCGGTTCTGAGCAATTGTTCCTCTTCGCTGCTCACAGGTCAGCCCTTCGGCTGTCTCCTGCAAAGCTGCAGCCTTATTCATAATCTCCCTAGTGTCTAACCTGGGGAAGGAGGAGGAGGTGTTGGGGGTGGGTGGATCTTCAGTCCTCCCCTTTCACTCTGTATGCTCAGGAGTATCCCCTCCAGTGGGGAGGTGCAGGATACTCTTTCCCAGGTACTACCTGGAGGCTTCTTCTTTGCAGCTGATATGCAGGCTCCACATAGGTTCATCCATCTCAGTTGAGCCCCAGTGTGGGTCTGATGTTCAGAGGATTGCTGGGGAGGAGGGGGTTGGGGCAGCTCCAGACTTACTGCTGATCTCTTTGGGGGTATTCCTCATCCTTTTCTGGTCATACCTTTTGTCCTGCAGTTGAATCAGGGGAGGGAGTAGGGCCCCTGATACTCAGCACTCGTCCTGTCTTTCCAGAGTTTGTGCTTCCAGGGTATTCCCTCTGGGTCAGGATCAACCCCTGAGTAATTAATCTGCCAGTCACAGAGATCAGGTCTGTGACTTTGATGAGTAAGTTGGAGCACTTTTCCACCCAGTTTTCAATATAGTGGGTACCCATTTCATCTTCTCTAGTGGGACTTGGTCTCTGGGTTCCCTTGCTGTGTTAGCTCTGCAGCCCTTGCTGGCAGTGTCCACTCAGGTTCTGTAGTAGTGAGGCAGACCTGGAATCAGCAGTCACTCCCTGCACCTTCTTCCCAGGAAGGTCTTTGCCAATTTTTAAAAAATGACATTTGGCTTCTACCCCACAGAAAGCATTAGGGTCCAAGTACGGCAGCTGCAGCACCAGTTGCTTCACCAGGAAAGCCCTGGGCTACTTGCTCCAAGTCCCCACTCAGTCAGCCACTCACTCACTCACTTTCTTACAGACATGTAGGCAAAATTTTGCATACACTCACACTGGGACTCACATAGTCTGACTGGCTCTGAGTCACCTTCCTCCCTTCTCAAGAAGGTTTTTGACAGGTTCTCTTGCGTTTTCAAGGTATGGGATCATATCGTCTGCTAAGAGGGATAACTTGACTCTCTTTTCCTGATTTCCTTATCTTGTCTGATTGCTCTAACTAGGACTTCCAACATTATGTTGAACATGAGGGGTGAAAGTGGGCAGCATTGTCTTGTTCTGGTTTTCAGGAGGAATGCTTCTAATTTCTGTCTGTTTAGCAGTATGTTGGCTGTGGATTTATCATAGATGGCTTTTACTATTTTGAGGTATGTTCCCTCTATGTCTAGGTGTTCAATGGTTTTGATCAAGAAGGGATGCTGGATTTTATTGAAGGTGTTTTCTGTGTCTAGTTATGTAATCATGTGGTTCTTGTTTTTACATCTATTGATGCATTTAATTACATTTATGGTCTTGGGGATGTTGAACCAGCCCTGCATCACAGGGATGAAGCCTACTTGGTCATAGTGGATGATTTTTTGAGATGTATTGTTGGATTTGATTTTCTAGAATACTGTTAAGAATTTTTTGCATCTATGTACAACAGGGAAATTGGTCTATAATTCTCTTTGTTGGATCCTTACCTGGTTTGAGTAACTGTGTGATGTTAGCTGCATAAAATGATTTGGGGAGAATTCTTTCTTTCTCAGTTGCCTGGAATACTTTCAATAGGATTGATATCAGCTCCTTTTATGTTTTGTGGCATTCCACTGGAATACCATCTGATCCAGGGCTGTCTTTTTGTAGGCAGCTTTTTTTTTTGGTTTTGTTTTGTGTTGTTTGTGATGGAGTCAACTTCCTGGGTTGTTATAACACTATTTAGTGTCTTAAATTCTTCTTGTTTCAACCTTGGTAGATTGTGTGATGTCAGAAAGTCCTCCATTTCATTTAGGTTTTCAAATTTGTTTCCATACAGGTGTGTATAATAATCATTGATATTCTTTTGTATTTCTTCAGGGTCAGTTGTGACTTGATCTTTTATATTTCTGATTATGTTCATTTGGGATTTTTCTCTTTTTTTCTTGTCAGTCTGGATAGCAATCCATCAATCTTGTTTCCATAAAAAGAGTATATTTTAAAAGGTGAATCTTTTTTGTTATGCTTTTCCCTTACATTGACTTGTGATAAACATTAATTTTCTCTTCAACAAATAAATTTTCTTGTTTTTATTTTTGTCTGCAATGCTTGATATATTCTTTCTTACTTTCCATCTGGAAAAAGAGATATATGCAACATCCTAGAGCTAAAGTGCTGGTGAAAGTGAAGGTCAATATCAGGTCAGCTCAAAATTGCATTGACATGAAAAATGTATGAATATGAGTGAGGACTGATCAGTTGCCTAAAACATTCAGTTAGACCTCCAGAAATGATTACTAGGTGTATTGTTCTCTTACTGTAAACAGTTAGAAAATAAAATATATTATACAGTAGCTTTCAGACATTGGGTAACATGCAGTAGTGGTCTCTGATCCCTGAGAGAAAGGATTTCTAAGGAAGCATCCTACAACAGCCCTAGTTTAATGTCCAAAGAGATGTTTCATATCACTGTGCATAGGGTGGAACCAAACAGAAACTAGTAATCTCACTCAGGTGAGGAGACAGATATGTTGATTCAGAGAAACTGACATCATTGAAATTTGTGGGACAGAATAATGGTGAGGAGAGGGCTGGGCTGCATAGAGAGATAAAAATCCAAGTATCTGTAGAGGAATATCCTCAAGTTTTTAGCTTAGTAATAATCTTACATGCTTAAGAATAAATTCCTGAGATCAGAGGAAGACTTTTGGAAAGCATTTGGTTAAATAATTCCTAAAGCTCACAAGGGCTAGAAATGAGCAATGTTCTCATTAGCCAGAGTTAAGATAACTCATAATTCAGTGCGCTTTGGATATACTTCTCAGAAGGAATCATCTTATTAGTGGAATTTAACTAGCCCTAGCTTAAATGTTACTGTGTGTCAGTTATATTAAAACTTATAAGCAACACTCAAAAAGCTAAAACTAATCCATGTGTTATGTAACTGCATTTTCAACAAAACCCAATGTTCTTTACTATAATATTCATAACAAAGTACACAAGAAAATAAGATGTACCATTTCTGGCACCCACTTTTAAGGGAAGCAGATAACTGTTGCCTATAACCAAACTGTGAGCAATAATGGATTTAGTAGATAAAAACCTTAAATAGTAGAAAACAACTTTAATAATAGATAATAACTTTATGGTCAAGGTTTTAAAATACTACTGTCCACCAAATAAATTGTCTGTATGTAATATCTTAGTTGTAAAGACTGATGGAGTGGGAACAATGTCTATCAGCTTAAAGAAATGCTGAAAAGAGGGGACAATGATGAGGAAAGTCAATGGAGAAAATAAAAAATGCAAATGGAACTTGTATAAAAGTATTCTGGAGGAGAATAACAAAAGATTGCACTCTGCAGAATATAAGATCATTATACTTAGTGCATTGCAATAAGACTTATTCAAAATGAACCCAGGATTAAAAATACTAAACAAATATAAATTAAAAGTTAGATGTAGGACAACATAAAGTGGTATGATATATTTGAAATCAATCAGTTGGAGGGAGTTGCTGAAAAAAATAATTTAGTACTAATGACTAAAATTTTTCAATCTAATAGAAGTTATAAATTCATATATGCAAGAAGCTTAACAAACCCAAGAAGAAATATAAAGAATACAAAACCACGGTACAGCATAATACAATTACTCAAAACCAGTTATAAATTTTTTTTTAAATCAGTCTGAGGAAAAATAATCCATATTATATGCAAGGGTGTAAATACAAGAATGACATTATAATTTTTGTTAGAGTCTATGCAAGCAGAAGACAATAGAATAGCTTTTTTTTTTTTTCTTTTTTGGTTGGAGTCTCACTCTGTCACCCAGGCTGGAGTACAGTGGCATACTCACAGCCACCCAAGCATCGATCTGTTGGGCTCCTGCCATCCTTCTGCCTCAGCCTTCCAAGTAGCTGGAACTACAGGCATGAGCTGCCAAGCCTGGCTAATTTTTATTTATTTGTTTTAGAGATGAGGTCCCGCCAAGTTGCCTGAGCTAGTCTCAAACCCATGGGTTCAGGCAATCTACTCACCTTGGCCTCCCAAAGTGCTGGGATTATAGGCTGAGTCACCAAGCCCTGTCGGAATAGCATTTTTAAAATACTAACAGTGGCTTCCGCGGCAGCAGCCCAGACCGCCATGATGGCTGAGTAGTTTTAACTAACTCAAAATCTTTAGCACTTTGTTCTGCTTAAAGAGAATTCGTTGGGGTCTAGTCTGATGCTGAGAGATTGCAAATATTGCCTAAGGCTGTCTTTGACACTAATGGGACACCGGATACAGATGCCAGTTCGGACACAAGTAATATAACATCAGTTAGTTATAGAAGAATTGTATTCTTTCATTGGCTTAAATAAATAAGATTTTGTCACATCATAAAAAAAATAAAAAATAAAATAAGATAAAATAAAATAAAATACTAATAATAAAAAGCAAAAATCTGTCAAACACGAACTCTATACCCAGATTAAATAATCTTGAAAACGATGAGAAAACGTCCATATTTAACTATTTATTTCAAAATTTGCTTCTTCCAAAATTTTCTGGACAAAGCATTGATTGAAGTACGCACTTGAGTTGACAAAAATAAGGCACGATTAACAATATTTTTTGTGGTTCTCAAGGTTCTTTATCCTGGGATTTATACTATTTCCTCTTCTCAAAGCACTGGACTAATATAAATTAGAATTTCATCTTATTTTTTTTCCAAAAAAAAAAAAAATACTACCAAGCAAAGTAAATGATAACTCCAACAGAATTTGAACTTAGAGTTCAGATAAATAGACATTTGAAGAGTAGAACTACCTCAAAGAATCATTAAAAAAAATCAGCAAATAGAGAATATGTATAAAGTCAACCAAAATCAGTGGAAAGGACATAGAAATAGAAGTGTAATAAAAATGTAATGAAGCAAATTAAGATGTTAGCAAAATCCAACAAGAATAAGAAATAATAAAAAGTACCAATGGGAATCAACGTGGGAAGTTATTTAAAGTACCACATGGAAGAGTCAAACGATATTTTCAGGTCAATGACTTCCTAAAAGAAGAGAAGAGGAAGATCGTGGTAAAGAAAAATGGCATTTGAAAAAAAGAATCAGAAAATTTAAAATTCCCAGAATTAACAAAAGTATACGTTAAAAAAATAACACAGGTTAAACTAAGAGATTACATTATTATTATTATTTTTTTTTTTTTTTTGAGTTGGAGACTCACTCCATTGCCCAGACTGGAGTGCAGTGGCACACTCCCAGCCACGGCAGACTCGTCGTGCTGGGCTCTGGCAATCCTCCCGCCTCAGCCTTCCAAGTAGCCGGAACTACAGGCGCGCGCTACCACGCCTGGCTAATTTTAGATTTATTGTAGAGATGAGGTCTCGCCAAGTTGCCCGAGCTGGTCTCGAACCCACGGACTCAGGCAATTCACTCGCCTCGGCAATGCAGTTCAGTCCTGATTCAGAATTGTATAGTATAAGCGCTGGGATTATAGGCTGAGCCTCAGAGCCTGATCTACCTGATTAATTTTTTAATCATGTGCTTAAGCTATAGGATTACTTTCAGCAAAGAAGAGGAAAGCACACTATTTTATGTGAAATTTCAAGGATTGCAATGATCTAAAAAATAATATTATGAATTAGCATACCATGTTTTATGAGTGATCTGCTATTTATATTTTTCAAGGTACATTGGTGGATACATATGAACATTTAGGAATTTATCATGTTTTCCTTGATGGAAAAATAGTCCTACTCAAATATGGTGATGTAGACAGACATTAATTATTAAGTTCTAAGAAAATTGGAAAACTGCCTCTCATTTTTAGTGCCTTAGACAATGTTTGGCACAAATATGTTTAATATTACGGAAGAAAAATTATAATTCTATGTTTTCTATGCTAGGATACTAAAGCAAATACTTAGAAAAAATAAATGAGATAGCTCCAAAACATTGCTTATTGTATGTCTGCCGGACAGACAGTAAAATATTGAACACTTGTGTTAGTGGGGTTGGAATTATATTTTAATTTATGTTAAGAGCTATAAAGATTAAATTAGTAATTTAAGTTCACTTACAAATAACCCTGCAACTCAGTCCTGATTCAGAATTGTATAGTATAAAAGCCCATTTACCATTCTTACATTTTCAAAACTTAATATTATTTTTACATATATCTTAATAATTGTTGCTCATTAAATATTATAAATTGTTTATATAAAGTCCACAAGGTGATTTGTCTTTTCCTAAAATAAAATCACTCCATGTGGCTCCTGGTATTAATCACATCAAAAAATTCTGGAAGATATATCATTTCCTTTTTCTTCTTATTTTTTTCTATGTTAGACTAATATTCTAATACCATTTTAAGTTTTTTTTTTTTGGTCACAGTGCAGCGGTGGTATATATCTGATTTATAAGAATTTGTGAGGAATAGTGATACAAATCTTAACTGTTTAACTAATATAGTTGAAGTAGCAAATGCAGAAGAAAATGCAGTTCACTTAAAATGTAAGAGTTGAGACAAAAGGAGAAAAACAATATTAAGAACTGAGAGGCTGGGTGCAGTGACTCAAGCCTGTAAAAACAGCACTTTGGGAAGCCGAAGTGAGAGGATTGCCTAAGTTCAGGGGTTCGAGACCAGCTTGGGCAACTTGGTGAAACCTCATCTCTACAATAAATCAAAAAATTAGCTGGGTATGGTAGCATGCACCTTTAGTTCTGGCTACTTGTAAAGCTGAGGCAAAAGGATCACCGGAGCCCATCAGGTTGATGCTGAGGTGACTGTGTGCCACTACACTCCAGCCTGGGTGATGGAGTGAGACTCCAACTCAAAAAAAAAGAACTGAGAGAGATTATAATTTTTTCAGCTGGGCTCGGTGGCTCAGCCTGTGATCCCGCGCCTTGGGAGACTGAAGTGAGGGAATTGCCCGCGGCCGGGGTTCGAGACGCGCCTGGGCAGGCGAGACCTCATCTCTACAATAAATCAAAAAATTAGCTGGGCGTGGTAGTGCATGCCTGTAATTCCGGCTCCTCGGAAGGCTGAGGCAGAAGGATCGCTGGAGCCCAGCAGGCCGAGGCTGCGGTGGCCGGGAGCGGCCACTGCACTCCAGTCTGGGCGACAGAGTGAGACTCCAACTCAAAAAAATATATATATAATTTTTTCAAGATGGTAAAGATATCTAAAGTTATGGGGAGATAGGACCAGGTAGAATTACAGATCTTGGGCCAGTCTGCCCTTGGGCACTCTCCACTGCTGTGTTCCTGGTAATAGAATATAGTCTTTTCATAATTTCTATATAAGTAGAAAACCTCATGAAGTTAGATAAACAACAAGTAAGCTCCACGTTGGCAGAAAATGTTAAGGAATATAATAGTATGCAATGCAGGAAAAAAAAGATGTCATGACAGAAACATAGTATGCTTTCTGACTAAATATTTCAAAAATGAACTTGGGTTTATATGCCTTAAAGAATAAAACATCTACATCATGTTGAACTGTTTCTTAAAGTGTTGAGCCTCATTAAAATTATTAAATAATATACCTTGTAGTAATTAAAGGTGGTTATTGTTAGTCTAATACACAACATGGCTACATGTAATAGAATTCCAGAAATCAGAGAGCAGGAATGAAAAGATGTGTTTCTTGGCTCCAGGAAGGAGAGTCAGGGTCACAAGTCAGCTGCTTGGTTTCCTCTTTGTGCAACTATCATTTACTTGGATCTGGGGCCCCTTAGAGATGAGAATAAAATAATTCAGCGTACAGTATGTTGGTTGTTATTGTATATGTTATTCAGAATTTCTTTGTAAAACTGTTTCTAAAACTAAAAAACAACTACACAAAATAGATAAGTGAAATGTAATAAGCTTTTTTGCTTTCTCCCAAACATATCTCATCAATTAGTTACTTGCTACTGATGAGTTCCCAATAAGGGACCTCTTCCAAACCTCAGGAAAAAAAAGAAGTTCTTAATCTTTAAATGATGCAATTTGAAACATAATAGGAAATGCAGAAAATTGGAGATAATGCTACTTAACTAAATTATTTTCATTCAATGCAAGTAAGATTTCATTAAGCTGAATTCCAAACCCATCAATCACAAGTACAAATTCAGTTACAGATGAAGAGTTTATCATATTTTAAACCCATATAAACTTGAAGAGCAATGTGAAGAGTAGTTATTGAAGCAGTTAAACAAGCTTTACTTTGTAAAAGAGCATACGTATTAATTGTGTATTTGTGCTTTCAGTGTGCATAGCAACTGTTATAAAAATAATTTTTGAAATAAATAAGTGATGGGGAGTCTCCTTGTACTCAATTTTTTTAAAAAATAGCTTTCAGTAAGCTCACGTTAAGAACAATCAATTTAAGATATGGGTCAATCACCAACCAGGATGTGAAAAATATTATCACAGACAATAAGACTTGAATATTACTTTCTTTTTCTTTGTGAAAAACTGAATCAATTAAAAGCATATACATATATATACATTTTTTATTTGAGGAACATTCACTGTCAAGTGAAAATAAGACATTTGTCTTCAGTTAAATATGATACATTAAAAGACATCTTTTAACAGTTTCGTATGATGGTGCATGTTTGGTCTCTGAAAAAAATTTTATTTACTGAAAAATTAGACATATGAAATTTGGTAATATTATCATATTTTATAATATTCAAGATCCTTATCAAGTCACTATAAATTATATTTTAAAAATTCTGGATCATATGGAAAATCAATTTTTAGTCTTTTTAGGAATCACCACTTAGCTTTCCATAAAGACTGAACTAGCTTGCACTACCATCAACAGTATAGAAGCAATCCCTTTTTTCCACACCTGTGCCAGCGTCTGTTGTTTTTTGATTTATAAATAATGCCCATCTTTACTGGAGTTAGGTGGTCTCTCATTGTAGATTTCATTTGCATTTATCTGATAATTAGTGAGGCTAAGCATTTTTTCATGTATCTATTGGCTAATTGTATATCTTCTTTTGAAAAGTGTCTATTCATGTCTTTTGACCACTTTTTAATAGGGTTTTTTGTTTTTGCTTTTCCTTTCAACTCATTTGAGTTCTTTGTAGATTCTGGATGTTAGGCCTTTGGCAGCAACATACTTAACAATTTTTTTTTCCCATTCTGTGTGTTGTCTCCCCACTCTCTTGATGGTTTCTTTTGCTGTGCAAAAACTTTTCAGTTTGATAAGGTCCCACTTGTCTATCTTAGCTTTTATGGCATTTTAGAGATTTGGTCAACAATTAATTGCCTATTCTGATGTGCACAAGAGTTTCCTATGCTTTCTTCTAGGATTCTTATAGTTCGAGGTTTTATGTTTAGGTTTTTAGTCCATTTAAACTTGATTTTTGTATATGGTGATAAATAAGGATCCAATTTCATTCTTGTGCATTTGGTCAGCCAGCTTTCTCAGCACAACTTGTTAAATACAATCTCCTTTCCTCAGTGGTGGTTACTGGTGGCATTGACAGTGAATTAGTTGAGAGATTGAGTTTTTGCTTCCAGAATCTCTGTCCTGTTCCATTAGTCTATGTGCCTACTCTTGTATCCATACCAGGCTGTTCTGTTCACTGTAACCTTGTAGTAAAGTTTAAAGTCTGCAAGTGTGATATTTCCAACTTTGTTCCTTTTACTGAGGATTGTTTTGGGTAATGCTCATTTCTGTTTTCATATAAATTTCTGTATTCAATCTCTATTGAAAAGCAGTGAGGCAAAACCTAAAAGAACTAAAAATTGACCTTCCAAGTGATCCAGTGATCCCTCTCCTAGGAATATAACCAGAGGAACATAAATCATACTACAACAAAAAGACACCTGCACTTTCATGTTTATAGCCACACTATTCAAAATAGCAAAAACATGGAACCAATCCTACTGCCCATCAAATGTGGACTAGATAAATTAAAGGTGGTACCTGTACATGACGGAGTATTATGCAGCCATAAAGAAAAACAAAATCATGGTCTTTGCTGAAAATTAGATGAAGCTGGAGACCATCATACTTAGTGATCTATAACAGAAACAAATAACTGAATACCATATGTTCTCACTCATAATTGGGACATAAACATTAACCACATTAGCACAAGGGAGGGATTGCCAGTTGCTGGACATTGCCAAGGAAGGGAGGGTGGAGTGGGAAGGCATTCAACGACATGAAGGGTGCCTAGTTCTAAACCAGGAGAAGTGTGGATCACTTGGAGGCCCAAATTTCACTTGCATGTAGCCTACTTGTGTAACTAAGCCTGACTTGTACCCCACATCTCTATAATAAAATAAAAATTCCTAGTGAAAACA
Organism: Carlito syrichta; assembly: GCF_000164805.1. Taxonomy (NCBI): domain Eukaryota; kingdom Metazoa; phylum Chordata; class Mammalia; order Primates; family Tarsiidae; genus Carlito; species Carlito syrichta. The sequence goes on from NW_007216997.1 coordinate 10,993, forward strand.
CACAAACAGATATAGTTTTTAAATATATCATTCTCAGTATATGTTTTTTATTAACAAGTATATCTACTTTTTGTTGTCTTCAACTGTTGTCTACAGGGAAGTAAGAAATGAAGTTTTGGAAATTTAAACCCTCAGAGTTTTGAAGTTTAACCTTTGTAAGTCCAGTAATTAAACAACCATTTTCATGCAGTATTACATTCTTTCTCCCATCTCTTAGCTTGAAACATGATCCAATCTCTCTCAAGTAGAAATCCAAAACATTCCATTCTAGGATCTCTCAAGATCAACTTACTAGTGATTTTCACCTTCCAAATGTTTTTGAAATATTTTAATACATATTCACTCTATTTTTCATTGTTCAGTTGTTTCATTGTCAATGCAGTCCTTGCCTCCTAATTGAAACGTCTCTTTTCATAATCTGATATAATGTCTTTTTTGCTGAATTCAGTGGCCCTTTCTTATCTACCCTTCTTAACCTGTAAATAATAAGTATCAATTCCTTCTGAATCAACTTTTAAGACAATATTCCTTTTGTTTTAATTTTGTTGTTCACTTCATATAATCTAGTTTTTCTTCTGATACATTTTCTCTAAATCAGATCATATCCTAGCTCCTACTTTATTGATAAATCTCCAACTACTGCTTTCTGGTGTGGGAGAGGTAAGCTTTCACATTTCCACTATAACACTAAAAGCCACTCACCACTTCTTCCTGATAGTCTAAAACAAAACCCTGAGTTTCTTGGTTCAAGAGAGACAAACAGATTACTATTGAAACAGGAGAGAAAAGGCTATATTCTAGTCACAAGTGTTTCCAAAATATTCTTGCTTTAGTCCACTTTTCTTTTGACATCCATCTCTTTATTTATTCATCTATATCCTCCACAAATTCTATCACCCTCTATTCCTCCTATCAAACTCTGGATCTCTTCTTCATATTACACATATATTTTCCTATCTTCTCCCTCTATCTCCTCTTTATTCTCTCCCAGTTGTTGCATGGCTATTATATCTTTATAGAGCTGTTTCTCTTCTCAATCTAGAATGTCTCCCATAAAAGCCTGGCTCATCTTCGACTTTCCTAATCCCTTCAGGAAAGCATTAGCCATACACATTTCTAAGTGCTCTCACAGAGTGTTGTTCTATTTAGGTATTCATTACATGCTTAGTGAATGAATGAATAAATGAAACAAGCTTAAAGCAAATAGAGATGGCAATTTGAGTGGGAGAGTAGTTTAATATACAGGTAGTTTAATATGGATGGTGATTGCCATTGCATTTTCTAGGTAGGACTATAAACAAAGATTTTTCAATTCCCTTTATAAGTTGTCACCAAACATGACTCACATATAATTTTTTTTTAAAAAGTCAAAGTAAAACACTATGGAAGTTTTATTCTTTGACGTGTCAGGTTTTGTGAAGTGATGGATTTTTGTCAATACAAAATAGCAAATATACTCAACTTTCAAGCAATTTGAATATAAAATTAATCAAAATCTAAAGTAAATATCTGTGATAATATAGTATGAACCATTATTTTTGATGACTCATTTTAATGACCTTTTCACAAGTGTTATCATTTTGCTGGGAAGAGAGCTGTCTCATCCATATCCAATTATTTATAGGTAGATTATAAGTCTTCTGAAATATGGTGAAGATTTTTCATTATAAACAGAAAAAGAAAAACATCTGAATAAAAATCACAATAAAAAAAAATCATCATTCACTTTCATATGCTGTTAACTTAGGAAAACATTCAGTTATTCTTTCACTTGCCAAGAGATTAGAAGACTTCATTAAATACTGGGTTTGAGCTCCAGGAGGAGTCATCAACTCAGCAAAATTTTTGCTGAGTCATCCAAATACACACAGCTAAAAGCATTAATTTCCCCTTAAAGGTATTCTTGAAAGCAGTGCTGTTTCAGAAACAGAAGCAAAGTCAGCTGAAAAAGTACAGTCAAATTCACCTGTAAGTGAAAATATATTTTAAAAATCAATTTTGAGTAAGGTGTTGTTATTTATTATAGGACAGAATTTAATCCAACTAGGTTTTTGTGGAGAAAATTTAATATATTGCTTGATCCTGTATACCTTTTATATTAAAATGCTAGCCCTACTTCTACTACTTTAATCTTTTGTCTCAGAGGGTTTTATTAATGAATTCCAAAGTCCTGACTTGCAATATGTTTTAAGGAATAACTTTAAAAGGACAAGGCAGCTAAATCTGACAAATTTGCCCCTTGCCACAAATTTGAAAGATTTTCTTCTTGCCTGATATACAAGATAATCAAAACTTGGTTTGTCCTAGTAGGAATGAGTTCCTTCTGATGAATAAATTATAAGACAATCCTTCCCATTTCCTGAAAATTCCAATGAATTGAGATAAATAAAATTCTCTGTCATTCTTGATTATTATTATTATTATTATTTTAAATTTCAACATCAGTTGCTCTCTAATTTTAATTTATTTTCAAGGCAGTCCTCTAAGCTGACATGTTAAATTGTATAAGAGCAACAAAAGGGGATAAGTTTAAGCATTTCAACACACAGAGACAACACCATATGGTTTGCGTAGACCTACAACCACAATCAAAGTAAACAAGATCATTCCCACAGACCTTGTTGCTAAAAGTCTTATGAATATTAAATAATCAGATTTTATTTTTTACTTCGAAGTCTACTGTTTACAGATAATACTGGTACAAGATCACAGGTAGAATTGTCCAGACAAGGCTTTTGTCCAAAGGAGTCTCTTTAAACCTGGAAAGACTATATATATATAAGTCTAAGATAAAACATTTCAAGTAAAGCTCTTGATATTTTTCTAATTTGACCATGATTGCAAAGGTGACTCTGAGTTTTAATACAGACATGTATTATTTAACACACAATGTGATCCTTTGGGGATTAAATAAGTGAAAAAAATTTATATATTCAATCAGGTAAAACAGGTATCGATTAGAATTTAATTCTGCATGCAGTTAAGCTGTCCTTCCTTTTCTTTTTTTTTTCTTTTAAGCAAAGCTAAATATTCCAGGGACTTCTTCCTTTTTGCTAAATAAAGTAAAATCTAGGATGCTGCTTAAAATATAGAAAGATTTCTTGGAAAAAGTTTAAATACCAAATTAGAACAGTGTCTTTTAGCTGGTACATCTACTTGACTTTATTTTTAATTCAAGCCCTTTATTCGTTTGCAAAAATTCTACATTGTGAATTTTTAAAACTATGTAACTTGTTTCATAAAAATAGATTCTGCAATTGAAAAAAAAAAAAAAATATATATATATATATTTTTTTTTTGAGTTAGCTTCTCACTCCGTTGCCCAGGCTGTAGTGCAGTGGCACACTCATGGCCACCCCAGCATCAGCCTGCTGGGTTCTGGTGATCCTTCTGCCTCAACCTTCCAGGCAACCGGAACTACAGGTGTTCACTACCACGCCCAGCTAGTTTTTGATTTATCATAGATATGAGGTCTTGCCAAGTTGCCTGGAATAGTATCGAACCTGCAGGCTCAGGAAATCCACTCCCCTTGGCCTCCAAAAGTGCTGCAATTAGAGGCTGAACCACCGAGCCCGGTCAAAAAATAAAACTTTTGAAATACATTTCACTTCATGATTTAGAAGGACACCAAAGAGAAATTACTTTCTTCATTTCCCTAAAAATAAAGTTTAGTGCTACTAGGGTCTCAGAAATACTTATATATTATTTCCCAATTCTCTATTTTAGTTAGTTTTTAAATTATGCTTTATGATAGCCTTTTAATCATCTTGCAAATACTATCTGTTGGAAATCAAGAGTCTAAAATAAAATATTTAAAATTATATTTATCTGAAGTATATTTATGATTGAGTTTTAATAAAATATGCCATACAAGTAAATAAATAAATTTCAATAAATAAATACAAATAAATAAATCTCAATTTACGTATGATATGTATCTTGAAGTTTAAAATAATTTCAAACAAAACAACTTAGAAAAATTTTGTTGAAGACAGAGGTAAAATCTAATTTGGTTTATACATTCATAAAATATTATTGGACATTAAGTAAAATTATATCCTATCTTCATGCATACAATTACTTTCCCAGGAACCAATGGAACTTGGGAATTATGTAATTCCAAAAAAGTAATACAATAATAGAATAAAGATACTCTGAACACAAGTCTGGTGTTTCTGGAGAGATGATACAGTTAGAGCACCACAGGGGTATCAGAAATACTTATATTTTATTTCACAACTCTCTATTTTAGTTAGAGTTATTTAATTATGCTTTATGAAAGCATTTTAATCATCTTCCAAATACTATCCGTTGGAAGTCAAGAGTCTAAAATGAAATATTTAAAGTTATATTTAAATGAACTATATTTATTTAAATTAAACAATGTCATTTGGTTAAGAAAATGTTTGATAATTTTTATTAAATCTTGGAAACATCCTCAAAGTGAGAAGGCAGTATTATGGCTCTAGTCAGAACCAATATCCTATTATTCTAGGATGCTTTATAGAAAACCATTTTGCTGACTTTATAGATGTTGTTTTAGCATACTATTTTATAACTGTAATTATGAATAATGTGGACTAATATGTCTATATGATATATATGCACATATATAATATATTTTAACATGTATTTGTGTAGACAATGTATAATCATAGTATTATCTTTAAATATAGTCATACAGAAATTATAATGAACAACACAGATACTCTTCAACTTGTACGAAAGGACTACATTCCCATAAGTTCATTATAAGTTGAAAATATGAGTTAAAAATGAATTTAATATCTCAATAAAACCATTAAGTCAGAAAAATTGCAGTTGAACTATGGTAACTCAGGAACCATCTGTGTTTGTGAAGCACATTCAATGTTCCCAGAGCTGTTTACTATGAATGGCAGATTTTCGTGAGATCAAAATGTGGCTTTTGGTCTTTGTTGTGCATATTTCCTGAGTGGTGAAATTGCTAAAGTTCTACTGCCAGGCTTCACCGTCTGGTTTCATCCTCCTCTCTCTTTCCTTTAGGTCCTGTGAAGTTCGAACTCTCAATTCTCCAGAAACACCAGACTAGTGTTCAGAGTGTTTTTATTTTATTGCATTACTTTCTTGGAATTACATACTTCCCAAGTTCCATCGGTTCCTGGAAAGATAATTGTATGCATGGAGATAGGATATAATTTTAATATCCTGTAACATTTTGTGAACATATAAACCAAACTTGATTTTACTTCTATCTTCAATGAAATTTTTCTTACTTGTTTTGTTTGAAATTATTTAAAACTTTGAAATACACATCATATGTAAATTGAGATTTATGACCTACTTGTATGGCATATTTTATTAAAACTCATAATCACAATGTAACAGAACAAGTCATTCTCAGGAAAAGGTAAGAATTTGCCCTGAAGAATATACATGAAACAGCTGCATTTCAAATTCTTATCTGTCCCTGGCTTAATATTTCATAATGACTCCTCTTATTCTTTTGATATGTTCTATCAGTAATTTTCCCTTTTATCTTACTTTTGCAATTACAGTATTTCTTTCAATGTGGCCTGTGCTTAAGGATATCTGGCTAATGAAGAAACAGAAACTAATTAAAATCTTAGTGGTCTATTAACTGTCATAATGTATAGCTTACAAAAATAAAGAGAAAGATCAAGTTAAATAATGGCAATGGGCAAGAATTAGAAACAATTATATCTGTTTATTTTCCAAGTGGTTATTGTACTCAAATTATATGCCCTTCATTGAAAATGACCTTGTTTAATCCATCTTTTATGAAGTCCAGAGCATTCTCCTAACAAATACATTCAGATACACATACACACATGATAGACCCGATTGAACAAGCTAGGAAATATGTAAAAATATAAGTTACCTGAAGAAATGATAGTAAGAACGTTTAACAGCCAGTCTGACATTGACTCAGAGCAGTCAGAACAGAGGCCAACTCTACCTGGACATAGCCTTACTCCTGCATGTAACCCTGGTCACCTATATAGGGTAACATTTATTGTATCCTTGCACAGTATAATTTTTAAAAAATCAAATAATAATGCTATGTGTGAGCATTTTGATTCCCCTTTTTAAATAAAGTAAATTATATTTTCTGTGATTAAAAAAAAAGCATTTGCACCATTCTTCCTTGAAACAAGTATAAGACCAGGACTTTTCAAAGTCAAGGCAGCAGGGAAGATTATGATAGGATTAAAAGGAAATGGTAGAACCATTAGGTTTATAAACATACATTGTTGATAGTACATGGCTGAATGTAATTCTATGTTACTATTTCTTTCTGATTTCTGACTTAAAGAGAGATATTGGAGCTAAGGGACTAAATATGGTTTATTTGCAAAATTCTAAAGTCTCTGCCTTTCTTATGCTATGGTGTTTTCTAAAAATAGAATCACACATGGATATTATGCTAATATAATTATAAATAAAGTATATCACAGGTAAAAGTTTCATTGTCTTATTATGTAAACATAAATATTTTGTAAAACAATATGTAGCAAATATTCAACCCTCATTTATGTTTTGTATATATATATATGCATACATATACACATACACTAATATTTGTTAAGTGCAAATAATTGATAACTTATTTACAGTGATATGTCAAACCTAGCATAAAATAAATTAGGTAATTGTAATAAAATTAATATAAATTCATTCTAAAAGAAAAATATTTTTTAAATATTTTGTTTTCACTGTGTAGAAATACTATACATGAAAAACCATGGCTTTTAATTTCAGGTGTTTGTGTTGTGTTTTTTCAATTTCTGTATTAAAATATTTCTTTAATGATAATTATGCAAATATACTAATAAGGTTATTTGTGACAACAGTGTTCTGGATTTTTTATCTTCAGATAGTATATGAAACTTCTTCCATTTAGTCAATCCTTCAACAAATATTTCTTGAAAGTCTACCATGTACGAGGCACTAATCTATATACTTGGGGCACACCAGTGAATAAAGAATCCGATTAGTGTGGAGTTTACTAGCAGAATGAAACAAGGGAGAAGAGCGAAAGATGACCCATACATTCTCAGATCATGTGTGGTCAAACTGTAGTTGGGTTAAATACTGTTCATTCTTTTCATTAAAGATAATTATATCCTCCTTACCTGTTTTTTTCTTTCTTTCAATTATTCTTTATGTATTTTGAGAAAGTCTTCATTCTTTGTTCATGACCCAAAGTTTATAAAGTATTTTTGTTAACAACAACTAATGGGGGGGAAATCTCTATTTAACTATTAACCAACAGCAGTTGTCATATTTCTAAACACTGACATTCACAAAATGAAAATATTTATAAATAGCAAACACATTTCCTGAATTTTAAGTTTTAGAAAACTCACCTTCAAGAGTAAACCAGATGGAGTCTTTTAATATTTAATTAATTTTGCCTAATTTTCTGATTTCAACCATAAAACATATGTTTTGTGAGCAAAATTTTAGTCACGCTTCTGTCACACACTTTCCTGAAGTAGAATGCATTATTATGTGGTAGATATGTTTACATTTGTCTCCAAAGCAAACTCCTGTTTCTCATAAAGAGACTTTAAGTGGAAGGTACACTTAGCTGGGAGATAATGGTCATTCCCACCTTACCTGAACAAAGGACAAAGTACAATTTGAAATGAAATGATCAGATCTTACTTCGATTTTGCTTACAGATCAAGTATAATAAACAGAAAATATTCCTTAGTATAGCTGATGATGAAAAGATGGTCAGGTTCTCACATTTCTCTTTACACTGTCAACCTTCAAAATCCTTGAAAAGAAACAGATTAAAAGAAAGAAACATAAAATAAGAAAATATCCATTTATAGGAGCTTTTTAAATATAGAGAAATGTAATAAGGTATTTTTCTCCCATCCTTATGCCCATGTATGATAATTTCCCCAAGTAAAAACCTAGAAACAGATTGCCAATTCTTAGTTTATGAACATGTTCAAGACTAATCAATATTTTAAAACTGTTTTTCTAAATGAAATTTATATCAGAAGTGGATGTGATTCTTTATGTTTTACAATTTTTGAAAGTATCGGCATTTTATAGCTCTTAAAATGTAGCAGTGTAAAATAGATGATCTGTTTTGTTTTGTTTTGTTTTGTTTTAAATTTACATTTCTGATTCCAAAAGTTTGGAAAACCTTTTTATACCTATGAGTCATGTGTTAATCAGTTTTTCTGTGATGGGTCTTTATAACAAACCACCTTGAATATCTCAGCAATTCAGTGGAATAAATATTATTTCTAGATAATTTCAGCTCTGACTTGGTCCTGGCTGTGTCCCAGGCTGTGGGTCTGCCCCAGGCTTTGGCTCTGTTCTGTGCTGAATACTGAGATATCTTCTTCATTCTAGGATACAGGATTAGGGACAAGCTTCTCTTTGAAATATACTATTCTTATGGAAGAGCTAAAATGTAAGAGAATCAGCATAAACACTCATTAGCTCTTAAACCAATTGCTCATATGTCATATAGATTATGTTAGCTCACATGTCATTGGTCAATCCAAGTAAAATGGACAAACCCCAAAATAACAGAATGATAATGTATATCCCACTACATCTGTTGTATATGGATGCATAATACTATTCCAAGGGAGGGAAGAATATGACTACTTGAAAATAATAATACAATTAATGAATGGCCATGTGTATTTTCTTTCAGGGAAAATATCTGCTTTTAGCTTTTCTTTGCATTCCATGGAACTTTTCTCTTGTTCTAATTTGTATAGGTACATAGGTACTGGACACTAATCTTTGTGTGTGTGTGTGTGTGTGTGTGTGTGTGTGTGTGTGTGTGTGTTGAAATGTCTTCTCCCGATTGTCTTTTCTCCTTTTTTAGAATTTATTTTGATGAACCAAAGTTTCTAATATGAAACAGTATTTCGTAATAATTTATTTAACCATTTACAGGTCTTGTGTGTTTTAATGACATTTTCCACCATTAGTTCATAAAAATATGTTCATATATATTATTTAAGAAAGTATGGCTTATTTAAAAAATTAAAACCTTTATAAACTTGGGATTGATTTTTATAGACAGTTGTAGGAACATATATTCACAAGCATGTAATAGGTAAAAATGTAAAATACTAATCATTAAACAAAAAAGAGATTTAATTGTCTTTATCAAACTTTTTTTTAAAGAAGAGAGAATAAACTTAAAGAGTCTGTAGGGATTTTAAAAAGCCACAAACTGAGAGAAAAATGTTCCTAATCCATGTATCTGACAGAATATGCTTTTCAAACTGTATAAGAACTCTTACAACCCAATATACAGATAAATAACACAATGGGGAGGGCAAATATCTTAGTTCTAATTTTACATTCAATATTTATGTATTGTACTACATAAAAATGCTTATTAAGTATGAGAGAAATAAAAGTTGAGAGAAAAAAACAAAATACTTGTTGAATAATTTACTATTTGCCAAGTATTGTAAATTACATGAAAATTACCAACATAAATGGAAATAGAAAATATCAGTCTCATTTATAGAGCTTATAATAAAATAAAAATGAGTTGTCCAGTTTTCTTCATTGAACAGAAAAAATCTCAGAACAAATAATAAATAATACATCACTCAAATAAAAGTACAATTCTAATTGCATTTAAGTGGAGAATCTCTAAAGGAAATCTAAAGTCTAGAGTGAAAATTTTTTTCTATAATCATTATGCATTGATTTATATTAAATTCACACTTAGAATTATTTATTATCTTAAAAATTAATAGGAATCCACTACTGGTCAAAGATCTTTAAGTTCTATTAACTTCTATTATTTAACTTTCTATTTTGTGTGTGAATTAGTCTTAAAAAATTATCATCTATAATGTGTGAGATTTGTATCAGGAAAAAGTGCTCCAAGAATAGTTTCATTTTCCTGCATGGTAAAAATTTGCCAAGCAAAATGTTAACACCCTTGATTAAAGAATGAGTAAAAGCAAACAAGTCTTTGCAGTTAATGGTGGGAATCTCTGGAGAGAAGTACAGGTTTATGTCCTTTGGAGTTATTTGCTTAAGTTCCAATTCCAAAGGGTATTGGACTTACACTTAGAGACCTTCCCCTTCTCTCCCTGGAGAGGGTTTATATATATTAGTTGAGGGTTCTCTTTCTCTTTTCCTCTTTCTTCCCCACTCTTTCTATCTCTCTCTCTCTTTCTTTCTCTGTTATCCCTTCTCTCTTTCTCTATTATTTGATTCTATCACCTCAATATACTGGTGTCTACTTTTTATACCTTTTCTCTGTTTTGTGCATCTCAACCTAGAAAATTTGAAGTGAAATGAATATGGCCTTTATATCTAAAAAGAGAACTGAGAATGAATTTGTTTTTGCAATTGAGTTCTGTATTTAGTTTTTAAAGTAGAAAACAGTTTTATTCTCATTTCATAATGAGTGATTGTATATCAAGGAATTGGCTGGAATTATCCTGAAAGTTAAATGTAAGAGAGTTTTGAGAGGTCAAATCATTGAAACTGCAAGAAAATGAAAGCAAACAAACTTAATAATGGGTTTTGAGTGATTGACTTTTGAAAAGATCTTTTCTATAAATTACTGACCCCTTGAATAAGCAGAGTTTATAAAACAAATCTAGATGCTTGAAAGTTTCAACTATTTTTTAATAGTTTATATAGCCATAAACATGATAAAAATATAATGATCTAGGCTTGGGTTCAATATTAATTCCTATGCATTTATGTCTTCAATATTACTTTAGGCAATGACAATATTACATCTCAAGTAGAAAGTAAAACCAATATTCATGATCAAAAATTGATAATGAGGAATTTTAAAAATTAACGCGTCTAAGTTTCAGGACATAATTTAGGTTTTATTCCTTCTGATTTTATTCCTCTTAAGGAAATAACATATTTTTAAATGGTTTAACTTCTGCTTCACTTTATATTTTACTTATCAAACATTTAAGCATATATTTTCTGACTCCTCAAATAAAACAAAATATCTGGAACAAAATCAGTCAGTAAGACTACTGAAATTAAATAAATAAGATATAAAGAATTGAAATCCTAGTTCTTTCACTAGAAGACGTAGGAATGTTATTTAACCTAAGCCTCAGGGTGCTCATTTCTACAATGAGGATACAGCATCTTTCTTTAAGATTGTTTTTAAGTCCATCTTGAAGAAAATAAATGTGACATGCCTGGCACAATTTCTTACACGTCACAGGAGTTAGATAAGTGGTAAATAGAACAGTTGTAATACATAGCAACAACACACTGCATTACTTTACCTCTTTATAAACATGAAACCATAGAAGATGAGAAAGATAATCTTCAGCCACACCAATCTGCTTACTATTTCCAAAACTTAACTTACAATACTTTAGTGTTTGTATTGTCATTCATTATTTTTAAGCCTCTTCCCAGTCTCTCCAAAAATCCTGCAAGTCATAAACTACAACTGCTCTTTGACACAAACTTTACCTTTACCATAGACCATTTCTCAGTTCACACCTGACATTTTTTCCGAAAACTTCAACTCATACTGTTAACAGCTGTTTGCATAAATGTCCACCTCACATTGAAGATTAGAAACATTCTTATTGGGAGTGAAGAGATTTACAATAGAGGATGTCAGAGTCCCTAGATAAGGACAAGGGCGCTAGATTAATTCCAGGGACTAGTAGGGGAGAATGAGAAGGGGTAAAGAAAGTATTTACTTACTAAATGTTTCTGAATAAAGAAAAATATCTAACGCTTTTTAGTATGTAGCAAGTGAATGATACTTTTCAAAATATCTGAGTGTATTAACTAACAACTTTAGTAATAATTATACGATGAAATGAGAGTTATTTTCTATATTTTCTAGATGAGAGTTAAAGTAAGTTTTAATAAATTTCTCAGTAATAAAATAGACAAAACCATGAGTTCAAATGCAAGTGGATTGGAGCTATAACTTCTGACATTAATCATGATACTGTGCTGCTCTTCTGTGCCTTGTCCCTCTTGTTAAATAAATGTATACATGGATAAGTGCATGAATAAATAAATGAACAAATAAACACAGGAATGCCCGAGGATGTTGTTACTATACTTTCAATTATTACATATCTCTCTGTCTGTCAAGACTGTGTCTTTAAAAGACTAATGTATGTATGCTCTGAAGGAGAATATATGTGTTTCTTGTTTTGTTGCTATGATTATAGTTGTTAAAAATACCAGAATATTATAGCTGGGCTCAGTGGCTCAGCCTGTAATCCCGTGCCTTTGGGAGGCTGAGGTGAGTGGATTGCCTGAGCCTGTGGGTTCGAGACCCGCCTGGGCAGCGAGACCTCATCTCTACAATAAATCAGAAAATCAGCCAGGCGTGGTAGCGCGCACCTGTAATTCCGGCTACTCGGAAGGCTGAGGCGGAAGGATCGCCGGAGCCCAGCAGGTTGAGGGTTGAGGCTGTGGTGGCCGGGAGCAGCCACTGCACTCCAGTCTGGGCGACAGAGTGAGACTCCAACTCAAAAAAAAAAAAAAAAAAAAAAGAATATTAACACAGTGACCCTGGAATTATAAAATATAGGTAATCTTAAGCCTGAATTCAATAAAATGTCATGGCCTTAACAATAGTGAATGCAACAGGAAAGTGTAGAAGCCACATTAATATATGGTTTCCAAAATTTCTCTTAAAAATTAAGTTTGAAGCAGCAAAATATTGGAACAAAATTCACAAAGAAAGTCACTCATTGTCCATGATTATCTTGAGCATTTTTATCCATGTGAGATGCTCCAAAAAATAATTGTTGAACAAATTAATTTTAATTGGCAGTTTCACAGTGGTAAATAACACTGATTCTGGAGTCGCATTGTTTGATTTCAAATGCAACTCTGCCAGTCTTCAACTATGTGATCTGGAGAATGTCATACTTCTCTATGCTTTAATTTTCTTATGATAAAAGTAATCACTTCTTAATAGAAAGATTGTTTACCTTAAATTATTTAGTCTATGAAAATCAATGAGAAAACTATGTCGTATACTAAACACCAAAATCTATTAAGAAACATATTAGATTTTGCTACTATACTCAAGATTCAGAAAGATCAACTAAATTCTCTTTATATGTGAAGTCATCTAACTTTTCAAAATTATATTAATGAATATATATACTTTAATTATTTCTGTACATTGATACCTCTTTCTAGAATTTTCTCAAATTGTTGAACTAAGGAAACAAGCTTTACAGAAGGAAATAAACTGGGTTATTATTTCAAATAAATCTAAATTGAAAGTCAGTAAATCCAAGCCTTAAAAAAATCTTCTGGAATGTTGCCAAAACACTTTTTTTTTTCTGTTCAGAGTTTCTTCTCTATTCATTTTACAGGGTTCATGAAATTGGTGGCTTGCAGGATATTTCATTGTACTGGTTGGCTATTTAGTATCTTGTTTCCTATTCATCTTTCCTAGAAGATTCTAATTTTGTTCAAGCATCAGCATGGCCCTTGGAACTCAGAGAAAAGGGATCTCATCTGAAGCTTCAGAAATACGTGATGCTTAGTTCTAGACAATTATGCAATGTTTCTAAGTGACAGTTAATGCTCCACATTTTTTAAAAAGTTATATAAATGACCCAGATTAAAGGGAAGATGTGTATTACAAGTTTGGACAAAGTCTCTCTCTCTCTCTCTCTCTCTCTCTCTCTCTCTCCCCTATCTCTTCTCCCTTGACAAGAAAAAAGAAGCATTTAGCCAAGTGCTGCTGGTGACCATGTTATGATCATGTTATGAGGAAGGAAGCTTGGTAGCCGCTCACTCTGAACTCATACTGACACTGGTACAGCAGAACTACAGATCGGATTCCTAACTGCATCAAAGAGTCATTCATCACATAATGCCATGATCCTATTTTACTTTTAGACTTTAACTTTGGTAAAATAATAGTTTTCTTTATTGTATTGGAAAGTTTGAGTCATAATTTTATGTTATTGCTGCCAAAAGCATTGTACCAGAGACAGGGCACAATGAATACTATCATTTTCTTTGAATCTTCATTATCTTAAATAAAATAAAATTATAATTCTTTTCCTTATTACAGAAATCTACATTTAGGCAGTTTAGGACAGCTCTGTGGTGTCATTAGTGATCTGCTTCTGTCTATAGGATGCGCCAATATTTCACTGTAGTATGTTAAAATAGATAATGTTTGAAATAATGTTGATTATGCAAATGAATAAAGATATCAAAAGAAAAGTATACTTTTTTAGACAATAGAAGATTTTTTGAAATAAGGCTACATCACAACATAATTTTGTAGAAATGCAGTTGCAGCATAAATCATATCGTTCCAATGCTTTACATCATATTTTTTGGAAATAGACTTAAAAATTAAAAATATTAGTATATAGAAATTTTTAATGTGTCTGAGTTATAACCTTCCTAATTCAAGCTCTAAACATTATCAACATTTTTATAAGACTTTAGTCTTACTAATATGATTTAGTAATAGTTGGCCTCAGGACTGGTATTGAAAATAAATTCTAATTATCTTACAACTATAACATTTGTTCACATCGCATATATTTACATATTTCAAGATTGAAGAGTGATGTATTTCTATGCATTTTTATTGCCACTGGATTTTCAGGAGAAAAACTTATTTCACACTGCTACAAAATTTCAGCCCATTTCATTAGTTAGACTTTAAATGTTATTAACTAAACTGAAAATTTAACAGTCATGTAAAAGTTTTTCTTCCTCAAGAAAAGCGAGTAGCCCTATTATAATTTTCATCATATATAAGAAAATATTTATCTGTTTACCAGCATTAGTTTCTGTTAATCTTGACTACATAGCAAAGGTGATGCAGGTGAGCATTCTCTTCCCTATTTTAGAGATGAAATTCGTGAACCCTAACTGCTGCCCTCAATTAATTTGGTTCATTATTTTCTGCTGTAATTTTAATTCCCACATGCATCTGAAATCTAATAATCAAGATGCCAGTTACGACACATTTCTCTAAAAATAATCGTAATAATAGAATGTTTGAAATTTTCAGGCAGAGGGGATACAGTTATATACTTACATAAATTAAGAACTTCCTAGACAATATAATTATTTTGAATTTTGATTTATTTTCCCATAGACCAAAAACCATAAAAACATTTTTCAAGACTCGTGAATAGGTCTGATAATTAGAAAAGCACCTCAAAGGTTTGAAAAGAAAATCTGTTCGGGAAGAATCACTTTGCAATTTAGTAATGACTATCAAGAATACATTAAATTATTCTATCCATGTTAAAGTCTCACAAAACCAACTCTTTCTCTCCATCCTCCTCAAAACTACATTTGTTAATAATATGGTCAATTTTTGTGACATTTCTGTAGTTCCCCAGGAACTTGACTTGCAGTTTGCTTCCTATTTAAAATCTATTTTCCCACGCTGTTCACAATGAGCATTGTAAAATGTGAATCACAGCAGGTTTTTGTCCTGTATAAAACTTGGAAGTTTGAGTATTCTTCAGAATGAATCCAAACTCTCTAACATATCACCCACACTTTAAATATGGCCCCAAGCTATACCAACATACTTTTTATTTTCTTAATACTTGTAACACACTATACTCTCAAAATCCTTGTGTTTTACTTTTATCATTTTTTTGTTTGTTTTGGATACATCACAGCACCTATTGGAGTAACTCACAAGGACTAGGCATTATAACACTATTTGATAAATAAATGAAATAATAACTTTGTTTATAATATTGATTTTATAAAAGGAAAATTCTTCTAATCTCTACCCACAGTGGATTTAAGAAGCTAGGACTTGAGATTCCATTTTTGTCTCATTGCATATTTCCAAATTAAATTCAAAATTAAAAACTGCAAAGCAAAAATAAAGAAATTAAAGAGTTAAAATAGTGAACTCTCTGTATGCTCTGTTACATTAGTCCAGTCCTTAGGTGTTTTGTGTTGGTGGGAAAATCCACTTATACTACTGGTAGTAACTGGTTTATTCAGCTGCCAGTAGTATCCCAGTTTTAATGTGCCATCATGTGGTGCTAATAGCCTAATGGGAGGGAAACAGCAAGTTAGAAACTCTGGAGACATAAGACATAGAGGTTTAACTTCCAGCTTTAAAGCAGTGATCTTCTCTCTGAGGTCATACTGCAGATTGCAAGCCGTCTTAGAACCGATCCCTGTCCTACAACTTGAATTTGATATTCACATGCAAAGCTAGACTTTTAGATACACACTTTAAATATGTGTGTATATTGATTATACATAAAATAATCTAGAAAAGATAGTTGAGTTCTATACTAAATGACCATTCTTGCCCATATTATCAATAATACAAGACTGTTTTTAGTGCTTCCTCTGTCTTCTGTTCATTTAAAAACTTATAAACAAGGGGAATATAAGGTAGTAATGCTCCTTTCCACACAGTCTCCGTCATTTATCTACGTACATGAACATACATGTGCACGTGTGCACATGCACATACACATACACATACTCACACACACTATCTAGTCTATAGGTAATTTGAAAAGCCTAATTGTCCCTATTATTTTGCTAAAGAACAATTAATTTTTCTTAGAGACTATATTTTGGAAATCACTGTCGAGAATAATTTTGACAATGAAGCAAGAGAAAACACAATCAAACAAAAACAAAAATCTAAACAGACAACAAAGCTTTAAGCAGTACATTTTTTAATTAAAATTAAACTACATGTTACACCATTATTTCACATTGGTCTGGTAGCTAAAATTGTAATTGAGAATCACCTATGTATGCACAGATATATAGAATGAGACATTATATCGATAATTTAAAAGTTTTAGACGATCTACATGTGTATTAATCAAGGTATCATGCTATGCATATAAATATGCAGTGTACTGATGTTAATATTTATATTAAGCATGCATTAAAAGGAATGAGATAAAAATTGGAAGATTAATTTTAAATTTAAGATTAAATTTGTTAGAAAAAAGTCATAGAATATGTAAAAATATTTACTTTAATAAAGGTAATAAATATTATGCATTTGGACATACAGGTACATTTAAATATGTGTAGAAGAATTACACAGATTTAAAAAGAGAGATACCCACCAGACAGATAAAAGCAATACTGAAAGAGAGAGTAAATAGTGATGTTTATATTTTATTCTTTATGGTTCTTTACTACTTAAATTTTAATCATGGTAATGTATTAATAATCTATTTGGACAATTAAAAAAAATATGTTTAGCGTAGATCATCACACATTCCCCAACTAAAGTCTATTTCCCAAACTAAAGTTACAAATAAAAGAAGTTTTCAACTCATGCTGAATTATGAACTTTCAAAAGTAACATTGTATAAGTTCTGAGCATATTATTTATTTTAGTTTAAAATCCCAACTCCTCATTTTGCATTTTTGTATTTAATGGAAGAAATATATAAATTTATCTTAGGAAGAGCACTGCATAGGAAACCCAGTATTACTCAGCCCTAAGTAGTGGTATCAGAAGCAATAACTATACAATGGTTTGAATCATTTCATCTTATACATGTCAATTCTCAGTAAAGGGATACTTTATGATATTCTTTGTAGTAGTTGTATCATTACAACTTATCACTTATCTTGCTTATCTTATTAACTATCACTTATTTTACTGTGATAGAGAAATCTGAAACAATATCACTGTAGTTTATGAGAGAAGTGATGAACATAAAATAATATGTCCTTTGTACTGAAGGTAATTCATGGAAAAAATGCATTTTAGAGATTACATACCATAGTTTTTTAAAGGCAATTATAAACCTGATTTTTTACGTTTAATGTGTTTTATCTGTTTACAGTGTTCAGTTAACACTGGAGCTCATACTTACTTGCCAAAACAGATAAATACCCAACAACTGTTCTAAAAGTGAACATGGGCATGTCAGCAAAGGATGGATTTGTAGCATTTAGCATCTGAAGTTAAAATCTGAAAGTTTAATAAAATACATAATCATACAGATGCCTGCCACACTTTATCTATCTGAAAATGGTAACAATTTGGGGGGGAAATGCCAATACATACTCCTTTACTTTATGCAGTGGTAAGCACACAGAATAAATGTATACCCCAGATCTCTCCTTCTCGCCATCATATTTTATGCTGAGGATTGTTCATATGATCATAGTAAATTCATCTTTAGGCAATCACCATGAAAATGACTGAATGCTGCACATTGCCCAAAGCAAATGTGATTCATCATACTCATTTAAAACTGCCAAATATCATGATTTAAAATGTATTTTTGAATTGCTTAGTCATTTCCTTACTTAAGAAATGGAAAATTCTGGAAAAGAAAGGAGAGGAAATGTGAACTCTATGAGGGCCGGCTAAATTTCTTTTCTATTTTTAGATCATATATATGTACACGGTGCCTAAAAATAGTAGTATTCAACAATCACTTATTTTTTTATATATCTTTCACAAAATGAGTTCTAAGATAACTTCATTTGCCTCCAGGGAGAGTAGTAATTAGTGATGAAAATAATAGCAACAAATACTGAGAGTGGTCTTGCAGTGAAAAAGAGAGACTGGGCTTAATCTGAATACAGCAGGGCAAGTTGAAATTTATAGCCAAAGTGAAAACATGGAGGTCAGCAAATATAAAATTACTGAAAGAAAACATCAGTAATGTTATATACTGAATGTTGATGCCCCTGAAAATTGATATTTTGAAATTCTCACATGTTTCTGATGGTATTAGGAGACGGTGGGGCAGTTGGTAGGTGATTAGATCATAAGGACAGAGCCTTCATGAATGAGATTAGTACTTTTAGAAAAAAGACACTGGAAGCTTCTCTCAGCCTTTCTACCATGTGAAGACAAGAAAACAGATGTGCTATCTATCAATTAGAGATTGGGCCTTCAACACACACCAAATCTTCCATCACCTTAGTAATGAACTTCTCAACCTTCAAAACTGAAAAATAAATGTTTGTTGTTTTAGCCTCTCAGTGTGTGGTATTCTGTAACAGTGGCCTGGACAGACAGAGACATGAGATGAGGGAGATTATAGTTAAACTGATTTAATAGTATTCTTACCAAAGACAGGCAAGGGTCATCAGACATCATTTGGAGGACAGTGGAGGATGAGGAACCTGATCAGATAACGAAGGTGATTAGTTATTGAGGGTGATTAGTTCTTACTAAATGACTTACCAGAGTTCTTGCTAAAACTGAAATTTGTAAGGACATGCAGAGATGGGTCTAGGGAAAAATTTTGGAAGCTGGCTAAAATTTGGTCAAAGTTTGGTCAAGATTCTTTGTCAAAGATAAGGCACTTTATACATCTCTAATACAAGAGTGATAATGCAAATCAGATCACTGAAAAGATGAGTGTCTCAAACTATAAGGCATTATGCCTACGTAACTTTAATTATGAGGAAATAAATTGTATTGGTCAATGTGAACATTTCAAGGAAAGACATAACTAGTCTACACTGAAACCAAATGGCCCACTTTATTCACACACACACACACACACACACACACACACACACACACACACACAAACAACTAAAATAGTGTTTTTTGTCTTTTCAAAGTCTTGTCCTCCCTTGGAATACTCAGTCTGTTGATCCTATAAATATTCCAGAATGGATATGACTTTGTGGTTGACAATTAATATGTACTTAGAAAAGAGCTTGTCTTATAGAAAGTGGCCTATAAGAATGTGAAGAGATGACAGATGGCCACAAGTCTCAATAGTGACAGATTAGTAAAACAAGTACTCAAAATATGTATTTAAAATTAAGATTACTTTCTAAGAAATTGTTTAATCTGTTCTTGGTTCTCCTTGTTTTCTCTCTAGTATCAGTATAATTCCTGATACTTGTTAAAGCCGAATCAGAGAACATAAAAAGGTAAATAATCTGAATAAACAATAGGTATTGATTGGAAACAGATTGAAAGTTTCTACTAAAGTGTGATCATACACTTGTGACCTCTCAATTTTATAAATAGGTATTGATCCAATTGAAATGAAAACATATTTTCATAAAAAGACTTGAATATGTATGCTATTCAAACATGCATATCTTTGAATACTCTCCCCTCTGCCCTTCTATCTCCATCTACCATCTATTGATATGTGTTTTTGTTTATATACCAAGGATTACAATGCTCTACTATAGGATACAAATATATCACTTGATACTGTCAATTTAATGTCCCAAAAGTAAGTTGCAGTTGCTTCATGTCCTTATCAACTTTTTCTCTTTTTTTAGTCATTTTTGTGAATATGTGCTGACATTTCACTATAAGTGCAGCATGTAGTTACCTGAATGATTAATAGTGCTAACAACATTTTCAGTTTATTGGAAGTGTAGATAACCTATTTTTTGGTAAGCTCGTTTTTTTTCTCTCTCTCTAATTGGTTAGTCTCTTGAAAAGATTGATTCAGGTCATCTTTTTACATTCAAAATATAACTCTTTTCAGAGATACTTGTTTTACATTTTCCACTATGTGAGTTGATTTTTCATCTCTTGCTAATATCATTGATGGAATGATGTTCTTCAATCTAATCTTGTCTAATATTTTATATTTTTCCCTTCAGTTTTGTACTTTTGCCTCTTTGTTATTTCAAGGTGTATAATCTACTCTTAAAAGATGACTTATTGCTTCACCTTTTAATGTCAATCTGCAATACATCTGTAATTAATTTTTGGATAAAATTTGTAAATTGTGTTAAAATTTACATGCAGTGAAATGCACAGTATATAATCAAATTAGTATATAATCAAATGAGTTTTGAACATATTGCATAAGTTACTTTATCGAACTATGGAATATTTCTCTCACTCCAGAAAGTTCAGATCCTTCCTTTCAAAACCTGTTCTGAGAGAAAAATACTGTTCTGATTTATAGCAGTATTTTTTTCTGTTCTTGAACTTCATCTGAATGCATTACAAAATATGTACTCTTTGACATCTGGCTTTTCTCTCTTAACATAGGTTTTTACATCCTAGTGATTTATGTGAACCATCAGTTCATGCTTTCTACTGCTAAATATTTCAGTACATAGATGTACCAAAACTTATCTTTGTATTCTCCAATTCATGAACAATTTTGCTGTTTCTAGTTTTTACTACTATATAAAAATCTATCATAGCATGCATATTCAAGTCTTTTTATGGAAATATGTTTTCATTTCACTTGGATCAAAATCTACTTAAAGAATTGAGAGATCATAAGATAAGTATATGATTCACTTTAATAGAAATTTTCAGTTTCCAAAGTGTCTATAAAATTGTACTTTCTCACTGGCAGTATTTGAGAGTTTCAGTTATCAAGGTTTGTTGTTGTAATTTGTTTAATCATTAAAGTGGGTATGAAAGGTGTTTCACTGTGAAACACGTTTCCCTGATGAGTGATAATTTTTGCAAATCTTCCTAGGTGCTTTTGTTAATGTATGTATCTTTTGTGAAACTGTCTTCAAATTTTCAATATATTTTTAATTATGTTATTTTTCCTTTTATTATTTATTTGAGTTCCTTCAGTCTCAATATTTCATGCATCATACATGTATTTAAATTAATTTCTTTAAGACTATGGATGAATATTTTATTTTCTTTAATAGGTTATTTTGGTGAGCAGAAATTTTTAGTTTTACTAAAACCTAATTTTAGTACTAATTGTGTCATCTCTAAGAAATTTTTGCCTATCCAAGGCTGAAAAGATATTCTTTTAATTTTTCTCATAGAAAATTCATATGCTTAATTTTTGCTTTTAGGCTTATGATTCCATTCTAGTTAACTTTTGTGCATAGTATAAGTATAGATTTATTTAAATCAGATTAATTTTGTGTGTGGTGTGATATAGGGATAAAGGTTCATTATTTTCTATATGGGTAAATAGTTACATTAACATTACTTGAAAAAATGGCTATTTTTTTCGTTTAATTACCTGATTACAATATTTACATAAAATGACAATATAAGTGTGGTATATTTCTTGATTCATTTCTGCTCAAAGTTCTATAAGTCTATATTTAGGACACTACAACACTGTCTTTCCTAATGTAGCTTTTTTAAAAGTGTTGAAATTAAGTAGATTAGATCCTCCACTTTTTTCATTCAAAAATTTTTGACTGTTCTAAATGCTAACATACATTTTTTTAAAAAGCATGTGGATGTTTGGGAAAAAAAATAACACATGGATCAATTTGAAATGAATTGATGTTCTAATAATAATGATTCCTCCAGTCCAAGAAACCTGATATAACCCTTAATTTATTGATATACTATTTAGTGAATTCTTTACTTTACATCAGCAACATTTTATAGTTTTTTAAAGTAGAGATTTTTGCATATTCTACATTTATTGATAATATCTTTGTTTATTTTTTTCTTATTTTATTTTATTTTAGAATTGTAAGATACAGTAGAGTATGCAAAATAAATATGCTGCATGCAGGTGAAGTTTGAGCTTGTAGCTGGCCCTCTGTCCTCTTGGTGGTGAACCAGGCACCCATTGTGTTGCCACATGCCCTCCTCCTTCATTCTCCCTCCCTCCCTTAACCATGCCCTGATCCTGTCAATTCAACTCTGGTGTTAAATGTGACTAGTGTTCAGGGCCCACTTATGAGTATTCCAATTTTTGTTTCTGTGATAATTAACTTGGTATGATGGTTTCCAACTGCATTCCAAATTGCTGTGAAGGCCATGATTTTGTTCTTTAAGGCTGTGTAATATTCCATGGTGCATATGTATCACATTTTCTTTATCCATTCCACTTTCAATGGGCATCTGGGTTGGTTCCATGTTTATGCTATTGTGAATAGTGCAGCATTAAACACGCGTGTGCAGGTGTCATTTTTGTAGTGATTTATGTTCCAATGGGTATATTCCCAGGACAGGATGCCTGGATCATATAGAAGATCAATTTTTAGTTCTTTGAAAAGTGACAAGCTGGGTTCGGTGGCTCAGCCTGTAATCCCGCGCCTTTGGGAAGCTGAGGTAAGTGGATTGCCTGAGCCCAGGGGTTCGAGACCCGCCTGAGCAACTTGGCGAGACCTCATCTCTACAATAAATCAAAAATTAGCCGACCATGGTAGCGCACGCCTGTCGTTCCAGCTACTTGAAAGGCTGAGGTGGAAGGATCACCGGAGCCCAGCAAGTGGAGGCTACAGTGGCCGGGAGCAGCCACTGCACTCCAGTCTGGTCGACAGAGTGAGACTCCGACTCAAAAGAAAAAAAAAAAAGAAAGAAAGAAAAGTGACACACTGTTGTCTATACAGGTTGAACTAGTTTGCATTCCCACCAACAGTGTAGCAATGTTCCCTTTTCTCCACAGCCAAGCCACCACCTGTTGTTTTTTGACTTGTTAATGATAGCGATCCTTACTGGAGTTAAGTGGTATCTTACTGTATTTTTGATTTGCATTGCTCTGATGATTAGTGAGGCTGAGTATTTTTACATGTGCCTATTGGCTTCTTGTAAGTCATCCTTTGAAAATTCGTCTGTTCATGTCCTATGTCCACTTTTTAATGGAGTTATTTGGGGTTTTTTGTTTTCTTTCAGTTCGTTTGAGTTCCTTTTAGATTCTGGATGTTAGGTTTTTGTGAGATACATAGCATGCAAATATTTTTTCCCATTCCATGGGTTGTCTTTTTACTCCTTTGATGTTTTCTTTTGCTGTGCAAAGGCTTTTCAGTTTGTTAAGTTCCCACCTGTCTATCTTAGCTTTTATTGCATTTGTTTTTGGGAAATTCATTGTCTACTCTGATGTTTAGAAAGTTGTTCCCTTTGTTTTCTTCTAGGATTCTTATTAGTTTGAGGTTTTACATTTAAGTCGTTGACCCATTTTGAGTTTATTTTTGTATGTGATGATAGGTAGAGGTCCAGTTTCATTTTTCTGTATGTGGCTAGTCAGTTTTCCCAGCAAGATTTGCTAGATATGATTTGTTTTCACCAGTGAGTGTTATTGATGGCCTTGTCGAAGATGAGTTGGTTGAGGGACCGTGTTTTTATTTCCAGAATCTCTGTCCTGTTTCATTGGTCTAGGTACATATTTCTGTATCAAAACCATGCCATCTTGGTTACTGTAGCCTTGTAATAAAGTTTAAAGTTTGGAAATGTGATAACTTCAACTTTGTTCGTTTTGCTTTGGTTATTCATGCGCTTTTTTGCTTCCATATCAATTTCTATATTTTCATCTCTAGGCCTGTGGAAAATGATGCTGGCAATTTGATGAGTGTTGTATTTAATCTGTAGATTGCTTTGGGGAGGATGGACATCTTGACAATGCTGATTCTTCCAGTCCATGAGTATGGGATGTTTTCTCATTTGCTTGTATCCTCTTTGGTTTCTTTGAGTAGCATTTTATTTTATAGTTCTCATTGTAAGGGTTTTCAGTTCTCTGGTTAGGAGGATTTCAAGATAGTTCCTTTTTTTTTTTTTTTTGTTATTGTGAGTGGGATTGTGTTTTTAATTGATTCTCAGTCTACTTGCTGTTGGTGTACAGAAATGCAACATCTCTTGCACATTGATTTTGTAACCTGAGACTTTTATCAATGCAAGGAGGTTTTTGGCAGACTCTCTAGGGTTTTGTAGGTATAGAATTATATCCTCTGCAAAAAGAGCTAACTTATCTTCTTCCTTTCCTATTTGGATACCACTGATTTCCTTCTCTTGCTTGAATGTTTGGGCTAGGATTTCCAGTTGTTCAATAGGAAGGGTGAGAGTAAGAACCCTTGTATATTCCTGTTCTTAAGAATTTACTAGCCGGGCTCGGTGGCTCAGCCTGTAATTCCGCGCCTTTGGGAGGCTGAGGTGAGTGGATTGCCTGAACCCGCGGGTTTGAGACCCGCC